>NW_027507881.1:11498190-11730690 GCF_037356315.1 Lithobates pipiens
GTTTTCCTATGCTGGCATCTTGGCCTGACGTCACGTACATGTGCAGACATGCCTTACAAGGAGAACAAGCAAACTCCATGCAGATAGTGTCCGAGCCCAAGATTTAAACCGAAGACTCCAGTGCTGCAAAACAGAATTGTTCACCGCCAGTGATGACCTCGGGTCACGAGTCCTTTCCCCGTCTGAGCCATACTTCCAAAAGCTGTCAGCCACCAGCAGTGGCGTAACTAGAACCTCAGGGCCCCGATGCAAGAAACCATGAAGGGCCCCCCTGAACACCAGCGAGGGCCCTTCCCTCCGAGTCCGGCAGTGGAACTCCAGGGCGTGGTCACAGGTATGACCTTTGTGAGCCCTGTAGTTCCACCACTGGTATCAGTACTCTGGCTGGGGAGAACAGACATCGGACTGAGCAGCAATGCATGGAGCAGGAGAGGGGTACTCTGAGGAGCCGGCCGAGGACACAGGTCATGCAGGGAATGCATAACTAATAGCCAGTGCGATAGTCGAGCATGGAGCTCTGCTAGTCACCCTCCACCTCCAGCCACCCGTGTGCATGGTGCACTGGTACCCATAGCTGCCTATGCTGCTGTTGGCCATAAGTAGAGGGGCTGCATGGGCCCCCCTGCAGCACAGGGCCCAGTTGCGGTTGCAACTGCTGCACCCCCTATAGTTACGCCCCTGGCCACCAGCCAATCATAGGCAATGGAGGCAACCCCCTTCCTATAGCTGCAAGTATAAACACCCCTGCAGCTGTGTGATGGGAGAATGCCTCTACTCAGAGCTGGGACAAGGGGTGGGCAGGAGGGAAGCTGTCCTGGGTAGAGTGGAGCAAAAGGTCAGAGAATGGACAAAGGCCAGTAAACTAATTCTACAGCATGCACTAGCGGTGAGGGAGGGGGCGAAAATCTGCATCCTTGCCCTAACTGAGCCAACAGTCCAGGCTGAGCAGTGACATGGTTGAGCACAGATCATAATGGGAGCACTGGCTTGGGCTACAAAGGTGGACCTATCCCAAACGCAGGGTTGGGACAAGGGGGTGGGCAGGAGGAAAATTGCCCTGGGCACAGCAGAGCAAAAAGGACAGAGACACAGGGCAGTAAACTAATTCTACAGCATGCAGGGAGGGGTAACAGTTCTGCATCCTTGTCCTAGACCAGGGGTCTCCAAACTTCTGAACAAAGGGCCAGTTTATTGTCCATCATACTTTGAGGAGGGGGTTGGACTGTGTCCAGTGCGAGTAGAAAATGCCCTGGCATGAATAGGAGTAAAGAATGCCCTATCATTTGTATTAGCGGGAGGAATATTGCCCCATCGTTGGTATTAGGGAAGAAATAGTGCCCATTATTGGTGCCATTGGAAGAATAGGTCCCCATTGTTGGTATGAGAGGAAGGAATTGTGCCCCATCATTGGTTTCAGCGGCAGAAATAGTGTTGCATTGTTGATACCAGGCAAGGAATAGTGCCCCCATCACTGGTGTCAGTGGGAAGAAGAGGGCCCTGCAGTTGGTGCCAATGGGAGGAATAGTGTCCCATCATTGGCCCCAATGGGAAGAATAGTGCCCCATTGTTGGGACTAGGGCTAGGAATAGTGCCCTATTGTTGATACCAGGGCAAGGAATAGTGCCCCATCATTGGTGTCAGTGGGAAGAAGAGGGCCCTGCAGTTGGTGCCAACGGGAGGAATAGTGTCCCATCATTGGCCTCAATGGGAAGAATAGTGTCCCATCATTGGCCTCAATGGGAAGAATAGTGTCCCATTGTTGGGAATAGGGCTAGGCATAGTGCCCTATTGTTGATACCAGGGCAAGGAATAGTGCCCCATCATTGGTGTCAGTGGGAAGAATAGGGCTCTGCAGTTAGTGGCAAATGGGAGGAATAGTGTCCCATCATTGGCCTCAATGGGAAAGATAGTGCCCCATTGTTGGGATTAGGGGTAGGAATAGTGCCCTATTGTTGATACCAGGGCAAGGAATAGTGTCTCATCATTGCCCACAATGGGAAGAATAGTGCCCCCACTGTTGGGATTAGGGGTAGGAATAGTGTCTTGTATCAGTGGAAGGAATAGTGTCCCAGTGGGCTGATAAGGGCCCCCCGGGCTGCAGTTTGTAGACTGCCCTAGACAAACTTTTCCCTGTACTGCCTCCATGGCCTATAATTGGCTGTCAGCTTTTACAGCTTCCGGCGTTATTGTTGAGACAGGTTTCCTACACACCTCAGTTCATCCCTAATTACCACTAAGCCACTGTGTTGCTCATATCCATACCAATCAATCGCATAGCACCATTTAGCAGTGCAAGTGGATTTATGAAGGTTGATCTGTCATTGATTGGAATGGGTTACTGAATGCTTGATCAGTTCTTCTCCATAAGTTACTAAATAAAGACACCCCAATGAGAAGACAAATGGCCAACCAAATCCAGAATTCAACCCAAATTTATCTTGGGTACTTCTAAGCCCCAACAATTTACGCTGCCCTTCACATATACTGTATATTGTACACTCACAACAGTCCCTGCCTAAGAGCTTACAATCAAAGCTCCTCAGCTCATACCTATCCATACTAGGCCAATTGAGACAGAAGCCAATTAGCCTACAAGCATGTGTGGGAAAACCCCAAAGTATCTGCAGGAAACCCACACAGAGAACATGCAAACTCTAGGCAGGTGGTGCCATGGTTGCAATGCAAACTGATGCCCCTAGTGTTGCCAGGCAGAAGATGCCCCTACTGTTGAATCGCACTGGTTTGCAGTGGGGGGGGGGGGGGGAGAGCAAGCCCTAATTTTTTTTACAGCACAACGCATGGGCGCATCAATGCAGGATAAACAGGAGGCCAGCACAGGTTTGTTTGTAGATCCTTTGCATGTTCCCGGAAACTGCATGATAAAAGGCAACGCAGCATCAGGGCCGTCTTTAAGGCAGGGCAAAAGGGGCAGCTGCCCTGGGTCCTGTCATTTGTTTGTGGGGCCCAAAGCAGCTGCCTCATACTTGCCAACTATCCCAGTTTACATTCCCTTGAAGTTTTAGTCCTGTGCTGCTACTAATGCTGCCCAACTCTGCCCTATTGGTGTGTACAGATGACTTACCTGCAGACCTGTGTTTACATGTAAATACTGGCATTCATATGTAAATAGCTGAGGCCAACTGCACTGATATGTAAATAAAGGCAGCATTCATAGGTATATCATGCCCCCCTGCAGTGAGGGAGAAGATGTGCTGTAACCTCTAGCAACCAGTGAGCAGTATTACTGTACAGTAATCTCTAGCAGCCAATCAACAAGCAGAAATGTGCTGTAACCTCTAGCAACTAATCAGTGAGCCTTAAGGAGTGCTGTAACCTCTAGCAACCAGTCAGTAAGCAGTAATGATATGCTTTAACCTTTGGCAACCAATCACAATCACTGCCTGATCTGATACAGTAAACTGATTTTAAGTCTAGCTGCTATTTATTGTATGTCTCAGAGAAGGTGTAGAGCGAAATTGCATGGGGGAGGGGGGGCCCTAAGAAAAATTTTGCCCAGGGACCAATCAATATTAAAGACGGCCCTGCACAGCATGCCTACATGTGGTTACCATCAATGGAAATGTTGGGGTATGATCGCATTTCGGTCGACCAGAATTTGGGATTGCATGCTGACAACAGAGGTGTGACTGATAAGTTAGAACTTCCAACTATGGATTGAAATGCCCTTCCCAGTGTGTGATATATCGATCGAATAGGTTATCAACCATACACTTATCAGTAGTAGTAGAAATAATAGGTGGAACATTATTCCTCCCACTAATGTCAATGATCAGGCAAGATTCCTCCCGCTGACACCACCACGGGCACCATTTCCCCGCTGACACCAACCACGGGGCACCATTTCCCCCGCTGACACCACCACGGGGCACCATTTCCCCCGCGTGACACCAACCACGGGGCACCATTTCCCCCGCTGACACCAACCACGGGGCACCATTTCCCCCGCTGACACCAACCACGGGGCACCATTTCCCCGCTGACACCAACCACGGGCACCATTTCCCCCGCTGACACCAACCACGGGGCACCATTTCCCCCTGACACCAACCACGGGGCACCATTTCCCCCGCTGACACCAACCACGGGGCACCATTTCCCCCGCTGACACCAACCCACGGGCACCATTTCCCCCGCTGACACCAACCACGGGGCACCATTTCCCCCGCTGACACCAACCACGGGGCACCATTTCCCCCGCTGACACCAACCACGGGGCACCATTTCCCCCGCTGACACCAACACGGGGCACCATTTTCCCCCCTGACACCAACCACGGGCACATTTTCCCCTGACCAACACGGGGGCACCATTTCTCCCTGCCTGACACCAACACGGGGCACCATTTCTCCCTGCTGACACCAACCACGGGGCACCATTTCTCCCTGCTGACACCAACCACGGGGCACCATTTCTCCCTGCTGACACCAACCACGGGGCACCATTTCTCCCTGCTGACACCAACCACGGGGCACCATTTCTCCCTGCTGACACCAACCACGGGGCACCATTTCTCCCTGCTGACACCAACCACGGGGCACCATTTCTCCCTGCTGACACCAACCACGGGGCACCATTTCTCCCCTGCTGACACCAACCACGGGGCACCATTTCTCCCTGCTGACACCAACCACGGGGCACCATTTCTCCCTGCTGACACCAACCACGGGGCACCATTTCTCCCTGCTGACACCAACCACGGGGCACCATTTCCCCGCTGACACCAACCACGGGGCACCATTTCCCCCGCTGACACCAACCACGGGGCACCATTTCCCCCGCTGACACCAACCACGGGGCACCATTTCTCCCGCTGACACCAACCACGGGGGCACCATTTCTCCCGCTGACACCAACCACGGGGCACCATTTCTCCCTGCTGACACCAACCACGGGGCACCATTTCCCCTGCTGACACCAACCACGGGCACCATTTCACCCACTGACACCAATGATGGGGCACTATTCCTCCACTGACACCAATGACGGGGCACTATTCCTCCCACTGACACCAATGACGGGGCACAATGAATATTTGTTTACTCCCACGCCCAGGGATCCCAGTCTGCCGCCCCCCCCCCCCCCCCCCAGTCTGAAGGACTAGCCCTTTTGTTTAGAAAGTTTGGAGACCCCTGACCAAGACATTATAACTTGGCTTTTGTCAAAGTCACTCAAATCCTTACACTTGCCCATTTTCTCTGCTTTTAACACATCAATTTCAGGGACAACATGTTCACTTGCTGCCTAATATCTCCCACCCACTTTCAGGTGCCAGTATAACAGCATTATCAGTGTTATTCACCTCACCTGTCAGTGGTCATAATGTAATGGCTGATCGGTGTAGATCGATTATTCCTATTGATCGTTTACCAAAGTGTGAATGGCCACCAGAAGGGCTTTTCACTAAAATGAGTTGACTCAAGGATGGTGAGAAAGGATATTCAGATGAACGATTTTTCCACGATTGAAACTCTAATTGTGTATGGCCAGCTTGGTGTCGCCTGTGAAGCAGATGACCCCAGTGATGAGGACAGATGTGACCATGGATGATCAGATGGCCATGGACTGTTCGGTGCTGGAAGCCCCCTTCCTCCTGTGTTGGGCACACAGAGCTGCCCATGTCCCTGGTGGGCTCAGCCCTTCCTGCCATTGTTTCCATGCGATCCCTATAAGAGGGACAAGATGCAACCCTACCATAGTCCCAGATCCCAGGGACAACCACCGATCTGATCGTCCCCAGCCCCCGATCCAGGCTCTGGGAAGCCCCCCCAGGTGCACGCTGCTCCCCATAGACAACTCATTTCTACAGAAATAATCCGACCCCCCCCAGCCATGCATCGGCCGACTTACAGATCTCATCATCGCACAGCAATGCGCTCTCCATCGTGCGGCTCAGCTCAGCCTCATCTCTCCGGTGTCAGCCCTTCCCCGGCCAGTCTGCTCCCTCCAGGGGGCGAGCGGAGGCAGTGCGCAGGAGCCTGTGACGTCACGGGAGGGGCAGCGGAGGGTGGAGGGAGGGATCGGGGAGGGGGGTGTGCAGGCAGTGCCATCCCCATACAACATACAAGCTACACGGATTGTTACATTTTATTTATATACAAAGTAGCCAAAGAATTGTAACAAATACAGATTACTGCTACATGACACTATAATATACAATGTAATGGGGCATTCTACCCACTGATCACCAATGTAAGGGGGATTCTACCCACTGATCGTCAATGTAAGGGGCATTCTACCCACTGATCACCAATGTAAGGGGCATTCTTCCCACTGACCACCAATGTAAGGGGCATTCTACCCACTGATCACCAATGTAAGGGGCATTCTACCCACTGATCACCAATGTAAGGGGGATTCTATCCACTGATCACCAATGTAAGGGCCATTCTACCCACTGATCACCAATGTAAGGGCCATTCTACCCACTGATCGCCAATGTAAGGGACATTCTACCCACTGATCACCAATGTAAGGGGCATTCTACCCACTGACCACCAATGTAAGGGGCATTCTACCTACTGACCACCAATGTAAGGGGCATTCTACCCACTGATCACCAATGTAAGGAATATTCTACCCACTGATCACCAATGTAAGGGGCATTCTACCCACTGATCGCCAATGTAAGGGGCATTCTACCCACTGACCACCAATGTAAGGGGCATTCTACCCACTGACCACCAATGTAAGGGGCATTCTTCCCACTGACCACCAATGTAAGGAACATTCTTCCCACTGACTACCAATGTAAGGGGCATTCTACCCACTGATCACCAATGTAAGGAACATTCTTCCCAATGACCACCAATGTAAGGGGCATTCTACCCACTGATCGCCAATGTAAGGGGCATTCTACCCACTGACCACCAATGTAAGGGCATTCTTCCCACTGACTACCAATGTAAGGGCATTCTACCCACTGATCGCCAATGTAAGGGGCATTCTTCCCAATGACTACCAATGTAAGGGGCATTCTACCCACTGATCGCCAATGTAAGGGGCATTCTTCCCAATGACCACCAATGTAAGGGGCATTCTACCCACTGATCGCCAATGTAAGGGGCATTCTACCCACTGACCACCAATGTAAGGGGCATTCTACCCACTGACCACCAATGTAAGGGGCATTCTTCCCACTGACCACCAATGCAAGGAAGATTCTTCCCAATGACCACCAATGTAAGGAACATTCTTCCCAATGACCACCAATGTAAGGGGCATTCTACCCACTGATCGCCAATGTAAGGGGCATTCTACCCACTGACCACCAATGTAAGGGGCATTCTTCCCACTGACCACCAATGTAAGGAACATTCTTCTCACTGACCACCAATGTAAGGAAGATTCTTCCCAATGACCACCAATGTAAGGGACATTCTTCCCAATGACCACCAATGTAAGGGACATTCTTCCCAATGACCACCAATGTAAGGGGCATTCTACCCACTGATCGCCAATGTAAGGGGCATTCTTCCCACTGACCACCAATGTAAGGGGCATTCTTCTCACTGATCACCAATGTAAGGAGCATTCTTCTCACTGACCACCAATGTAAGGGACATTCTTCCCACTGACCACCAATGTAAGGAAGATTCTTCCCACTGACCACCAATGTAAGGGACATTCTTCCCACTGACCACCAATGTGCATGCTGGTAAGGAACTGGCTTTTCTTCCCAGGATGTGGCTGCTCAGTGAAGAAAACAAACTGTAAGGTTTGGAATAGATTGAGGGACATTTATGAGGCTGATTTCCTACAAGGTTATGTCCTGAGTCATATATTCCTCCCCCAGCCGCTGTAAAGTAGCCCTGTGACAGAATAAAGCCCGACCCAACCACTTCCTAATTGTCTTGGTCAGAATGCATTTTCATGTAATTTGCTGTATTCCAACATGTAATAAACATTCCCGGTGATGGATGGTAGGGAGGAGCGGCTGATTTCCTCATTGGATCATTGCTGTAGTGTGGCGGTATATGAGTCAGAGCCCGGGGTCCGGCTCCCAGGGATAATAAGCAGTAGAGCTTGTTTATTATTTTCCTACATCTCCTAATGATTCCTCTGTTTAGTGTCTCATTTCCAGTAAATCTGATGATGTAGATCTGAAAATCTGGTGATGCTTGTTATCTAGGACTACAGGAGAAGGGTCCCTAATACACTAATAACCTGTCACAATGAGTGCAATAATTTCTCCCCAGTAAGGTCACAGACAGCAAGTAATATATCTGGCACTTTATTGGATAAATATACGATCCCCCCCCCCCCCCCCCCCCCCACACGGCTGCTTGTCACACCGTAGAATACCAGATAGCCATTTATTTTAAAAAAGGAGCGAAGTTTCAGGATCGATGGAGTTTAGAGGATCGCTTACAATCAAAAGTGATTCCATAGTGGTCATACCTTCTGATTAACCCCTTGTCTACTACGCACTTCCTGCCCAGGCCATTTTTCAGCTTTCAGCGCTGTCACACTTTGGATGACAATTGCGCGGTCATGCTACACTGTACTCATAAGAAATTTGTATCTTTTTTTGACACATATAGAGCTTTCCTTTGGTGGTATTTAAAGTGGAGGTTCACAACACAAAAATTGAACCTCCGCTTTTCAGACCCCCCCCCCCCCCTCCGGTGTCACATTTGGCACCTTTCGGGGGGGGGGGGGATGCAGATACCTGTCTAAAACAGGTATTTGCACCCAGTGGCGTAGTGTGGGGTGTGCGTAGGGGGCCGTGAACCCCGGGTGCAATATTTAGGGGGGCGAATTTCTGCGCCAGTGTGTGTCACTACTGGCTGCTTCCATAATTTCAATTTCCTGTGTCCCCCACGCTCTGGCTGCCATATTCAGTGTCTGGCGCCCTGTGATTGGGGCGTATGGGGGTCATGTGCAGCGGTGGGGCTGGCCTGTCTGTGATCACAGTTGCTTCTGGAGTCCTGCCTCTGCACATGACCCCATACGCCTAATCACAGGGCGCCGGACACTGAACATGCCGGCCAGAGCACGGGGGACACAAGCAATGAAAATAGTGAGCCGTTGCTGTCTTCTCCTCCTCCTCCTCCTCTCCTCCGGACCGATACAGGATTCCAGGGTCCAGCAATGTCGGCACCAACAGTGGGAGTCTATGCCTCTTCCCGTCACGCCGCGCTGTCTGCTGGGACACACATGGGTCCCAGAGACAGCGGAGACCATTCGGATTGCGCTGCATGACTTGCGCATGCACAGTAGAGGACCGGGAAGTGAAGCTGCAAGGATTAATTTCCTGATTCCCTTACCAAAGATGGCGGCAGCAGCATCCGAAGACCGAGGGATGGTTCGGCCCCGGGTGCCGACATCGCTGGACCCTGGGACAGGTGAGTGTCCTTATTTTAAAAGTCAATGGCTGCAGTATTTGTAGCTGCTGACTTAATTTTTTGTTTTTTAGGGGACACCCCACTTTAAGCGCCTACCGCCTTCAACATGCTTCTTTGATGTGCTTTTGATACTTCTGTGGTACTTCAGTGATGCTTTTTTGAAGCTTGGCAAATGCCCTGTGTGTGCTGATTTCCTAAAAAAAAAAAAATTGCAGGACTCCTGCTTTAATCATCACTGTTTTTTTTTATTTTTCACGAAACAAATGAAAAAGAGACATAAAAGTTGGAAAAACAAAACTTTTTTCATAGTTTTCTGCTGCACTGATGGGCACTAATAAGGCGGCACTGATAAGGCTGCACTGATGGGCACTGATAAGGCTCCACTGATGAGCACTAATAAGGCTACACTAACGGGCACTGATTAGGCTGCACTGATGGGCCCTAATGAGGCTGCACTGATAGGTGGCACTGATTGGCACTGATGAGGTAGCACTGGTGTGCACTGATGAGGCTGCACTGATAGGCGGCACTGATAGGTGACAGTGATGGGCACTGATGGGCACCTATAGGCAGCACTGAAGGGCACAAATAGGTGGCACTGATAGGCAGCACTGAGGGGTACTAGTAGACAGCACTGATGGGCAGCACTGAAAGGTGACACTGATGAGGCGGCACCACTGTGCATTGATGGGCAGCACTGGTTTGCACTGATAGGTGGCACTCATAGGCACTGATAGGTGGCACTGTTGAGGCAGAACTGGTGTGCAGTGCTGAGGCTGCACTGATAGGCAGCACTGATAGGTGACAGTGATGGGCACTGATGGGCATCTATAGGCAGCACCGAAGGGCAATGGTAAACGGCACTGGTAGACGGCACTGATGGGCAGCACTGAAAGGTGACACTGATGAGGCGGCACTGGTGTGCACTGATGGACGGCACTGGTTTGCACTGATAGGGGGCACTGATAGGTGACCCTGATAGGTACTGAAAGGTGGCACTAATAGGCAGCAATGATGGGCATTGATAGGAGGCACTGATGGGCAGCATTGATGGGCACTGTTGGGACTGCACTGATAATCAAGACACTGATAATCAGTGCATTTAACCTAAGTTGGTTACTGGATCTCTTCTCCCGTCCTCACTCTGTCAGTATGAGGCAAGGAATACAGACAACCAGCTTGTGTTGACAGCAAACAGCTTGCGTTTCTAAGGCTCGGTTCACACAGAGGCGACTTGTCCAGGCGACTTCGCCGCCTGACAAGTCGCCCCCGTTCTGTACTACGGAACCGTTCTAATAGGAGCGACTCGAGTCGCTCCGACTTAGAAAAAAGGTTCCTGTACTACTTTGGCGGCGACTTCGGGCGACTTGCATTGACTTCTATACAGAAGTCGTTTTGCAAGTCGCCGCTGAGGTCGCGGCGCTGCAAGTCGTGCCGCGTCCTGTGTGAACCGAGCCTTAGATGTGATGGATGTATTTGTTTTCTTTTTAACTCTTTCTCATCTTGTTAACCAAGCAAGCAAGTCTGTTGTTTTTCAAAATCACAAGCTCTCTCTCAGAATGTATCAGTTTACATGGATGAGACAAAACATTTATCACTGGCAGGGGTGTTTAAAATGATCATCTTTTATTTATTGATGTACAACCTTTATCCCAAAAGGAAAAAAACAACAAAAAACAGTTTGTTGTAACTGATTATAAAATGTGAGCTGGAGTTTGGCTTTAATTTGTTAGTGTATTTAAATCTGCTAATACATTTAAAGAGGGACTGCAGTCTGCTCACATAATTTCTAATTATAAACATCTTTGTCATTCTGAAGCTTCCCTCCAACCACTTTGCATATTATTTTATATATACTGTGATTCTGTACTTGCCAAATGTGCTGCAGAAATCTCCCTCCACTGAGTCTGGCGACATCCATTTTAACTGTGGGCAGCCGAAGCTGCTGCCTGTTCACTTCCTGGATTTATACAGACACACAGAGGCACACCTCTAGCTCTGCATCTCTCATTGGCCCTCGTATGACTCATCCCCCCTTCCTTCCTGGCAAAGTCTCACAGAAGTGAGATAGAGAGCTGTGCATGATGCCATAAACCTAGGCTAATGACCAGACAGGACACAGGAAGTGGGCTGTATAAGGGATTTACTGGCAGGAAAACAATGTTTTAATATCCAAAGTTCCGCTTTAACACTCCCCTCCTCCCAGACTGACCCCCCAAAGCCCCAAAGTATCTCAAGAACTTTTTCGGTCACGGGGCACCTCATGTTTTTTCAGTGCACATTTTGGCATGTTTGTAGCGTGTTTTGTCACGCTACAAAACACGCGTCTGATAACCGTGATTAGAGTGTCATTGAGGATTAGGCTGCGTTCACATCTGCGCATTTCCGAATGTGCGGCAACCCCTACAAAAAAATGCAGGCTTTACTGCACATTTTGGAAATATGCTGCAAACGCGCATCTGGCTTGCGTCGCCATAATGGCAAATGCAATCGCGATGCGTGTTTCTGAAGCGTGATGGGACTTGCCGCACGCTCAGAGATGTGAAGATGCGAACACAGCTTTAATGGCAACGCAAGCCATTTCTAGCTGAGCCCTAGACTGACACCCCTTCTCTATACCTCCCCACCATATTGTCCATTCCTCGGGAGCAATACCGTACAGTAAAACCTTGGATTGTGAGCAGAATTCATTCCGGAAACATGCTTGTAAACCAAAGCACTCATATATCAAAGCAAATTTCCCCATTAGAAATAATGGAAACTCAAATGATTTGTTCCACAACCATTTATTCATAAATCCTTCAACTGATAGTCCATATAAAAAGATTACAGCAATGTGACCAGGTTGTGTATCCATAAAATGTCCATCCACAAATGGAAAGGTAAAGGGGAAAATCCAGCCGGAGCTCCAGAATATAAAAGAGAAGAGAGGCGCCTCTAAGTGTAGCAATATGGTTACATTTACTGAAGGTACAACATTTAGCAACTCACATGGTTGATGATTAAAACAGGTACATCTAAGTATTCAGGCATTCCATGTAAAGTTGTCCACATAGACCGTCCTCCGCACTGCCAGGCTCTCACCGCCTGCAATCATGACCGGGAAGACTACCCTACAGTAGAGCCGATCTGAAAGTCGAGGCTTGAAGCGCTCGTGGAGTGCAGTGTGGAAGGGACGACGTCGATGGCGGTGCGGAGGATGGTCTACCTAGACATTTTTACCCCGGATGCCTGCATACTTAGATGTGCCTGTTTTATCATCCATGTGAGTTGCTAAATGTTGTACCTTCATTAAATGTAACCATATTGCTACACTTAGAGGCGCCTCTCTTCCCTTTTATACTCTGTTGTGACATGGCGCTACTTGTATATCAAGACATCACTTGTTTATCAAGTCAAAATTTATTAAAAATTTTTACTTGTCTTGCAAAACGCTCCCAAACCAAGTTACACTCAAACCAAGGTTTTACTGTATTTTAAATCCTTTGCTATACACACCCTTGGATGTACATACTTGTCCGCTGGCTATCCAAACACCCCCACTGTCCAAGGCTGGTGGCTAAAGCCCCACACATACAGGCCAAATGTCGGGTGGCATCGGCCGGTACAATAGAAACCATCCGACATTCAGCCAGTGTGTACTGCATCCGATCGGACAGAAGCCGGCCAATCAGCTGCCAGTGTGTACTAGACTTAAAGAGGAAGTAAACCCTCATAAAAAGAACAAAAAAGAAAAAAACCCTGCAAGACAAAGGCATAATGAGCTAATGTGCATAGCATACTAGCTCATTATGAAATACTTACCACAGATCAAAGCCCCCACAGCGGTCCACGTCTCCCCCTCCGGCCACCGACATGTCACCCTGTAGTTACTTCCAGGTATTGCGGCTCCAGCGCTGTGATTGGAGGGAGCCGCGATGACGTCACTCCCGCACGGGAGCCGCCGATAATGGCATGCAGACTGAAGAAACTGCACATAGGTGCCATTGCTTCAGTTTGCCCCAGTGCGCATGTGCTGATGACATCGGCACATGCAGGGGACAGGGGATATCTCCTACACTGTGCAGGTTTAGGAGATATCCTGGGTAGCTACAGGTAAGCCTTATTATAAGCTTACCTGTAGCATAAAGTTGTAAAAAAGGAGTTTACAACCACTTTAAAGGGGTAGTAAACCTTTTGTGTTTTATCACCTTAATGCATCCTATGTATTAAGGTGAAAAAAACTTCTGTCACTGACCCCCCCCCCCCCTGTTTTACTCAACTGAGCCCCGTAATTCCCACGCTCTTCCCCTCTGCCCATTGTCCTGACTCCTGATTGGATAGATTGATATCAGCGCAGCCATTGGCTCCCACTGCTGTCAATCAAATACAATGATGTGGGCACCGGGGGGGCGAGGCCGAGTCCGGCATTCTGCGTCTATGGAGAGTGCTTCTCCTAGGGGGTTATACGATGTGGGGAGGAGCTATCAGCGCCTCTGGGGGATCCCAGAAGAGGAGGATTGGGGCGCTCATCCACATAGCACAGGACAGATTTACCAAATACACCCATAGATGGACCCAGGGCCTTCTTTAATATTGATTGGACCCTGGGCAAAATGTTTCTTGGCCCCCCACCCCATGCAGCTTTGCTCTGAGACATACAATAAATAGCAGCTAGACTCAAAATCAGTTTACTGAATTAGATCAGGTAGCTATTGCCATTGGTTGCCAGAGGTTACAGTGTATCATTACCGCTCACTGACTGGTTGCTAGAGGTTACAGCACACATTACGACTCACTGATTAGTTGCTAGAGGTTACAGCACATGATTTCTGCTTGTTGATTGGTTGCTAGAGAGTACTGTGGATATGACTTCAGGAGGGCATATATACATATCACCCACCCCCGAGGGGAGGTATGAGATCTCCTATTTACATATGAATGCCACCACTATTTACATATGAATGCCAGTAATTTTCATGTAAACACAGAGTCTGCAGGTGAGTCATCTGTACACAACAATAGGGCAGAGCTGGGCAGCATTAGTAGCAGCACTTCACACTGAGATATTGGGACACAACACAGGACTAAAACCTCAAGGGAATATAAACCAGGATAGTTGGCAAGTATGAGGCAGCTGCTTTGGGCCCCACAACAATGACAGGGCCCAGGGTAGCTGCTCCTTTTGCCCTGCCTTAAAAACGGCCCTGGGTGGACCTCTTGGCTATACAGATGAATCTCATAAAATTAGATGATCAAAAAGTTTATTTATTTCAGTAATTCAATTCAAAAAGTGAAACTCATATATATTATATAGATTTGTTACACGCAGAGTGATACACTTCAACCATTTCTTTCTTTTAATTTTGATGATTATGGCTTTCCGGTAGACTAGGCCCGACAGTCTTCCTGACTTTCAGTGGACTTTTGACAGACTTTCCGAACGAACAGACTTGGCCACACACAATCACACCAAAGTCTGACGGATTCGACCGTGATGACGTATGACTGGACTAGAATAAGGAAGTTCATAGCCAGCAGCCAATCGCTGCCCTAGCGTCAGTTTTCGTCCGTCGGACCAGCATACAGACGTACTGATTTTTTCGACCGGACTCGAGTCCGTCGGAAAGATTTGAAACATGTTCTAAATCTGAAGTCCGTCTGATTTTGAGACAACAAAGGTCCAATGAAGCCCACACACGATCGAATTGTCCGACAGATTCATTCCGTCAGACCTTTGCTGTTGAAAAGTCCGGCCGTGTGTACACGGCATTACAGCTAGTGAAAAACTCAGTATCTCATAAAGTTAGAGTATTGTGAAAAAGTAGAATATTGAAGACTCAGTGTCACACTTTAATAAGCTAATTACCTCCAAATTCCTGTAAAGGTTTCCTGAGCCTTTAATTGGTCTCTCAGTCTGGTTCAGTAGGTTACACAATCATGGGGAAGACTGGTGACTTGACAGTTGTCCAGAAGACAGTCATTGACACCCTCCACAAAGAGGGTAAGTCACAAAAGGTCACTGCTAAAGAAGCTGGCTGTTCACAGAGTGCTGTATCCAAGCATATTTATGGAAAGTTGAGTGGAAGGAAAAAGTGTGGTAGAAAAAGCTGCACAAACAACAGGGATAACCGGAGCCTTGAGAGGATTGTGAAGCAATGATCTGACTTTAATAAAAGGTGCCTTAATGGAGTGCGGCCGTCCTATCTTTTTTTGCTCTTTCCCAGTATTGTGAAGCGAAGGGAAATTTTCGTAGTGTGGGTTGTCGCCACCCAAGGCAAGACAAGTAATTTGTGCCCCTAACCCGTGGACATTTAGCGCTCCCTGAGTCCCTTCCACTCGTACAGTATTAAACCCACTTATGGTAAATTTTAGGATGTACCACTCTTTGTTCTCCTTTCTTTCCCTTTTATCTCTTTCTATCCTAATTTCTTGTTTCCCTCCATCCTAGCCGTCTTTCTTGTTCTTTCTCTTATTTTTTCTCTCTCCTTTTCTTTGTTTCTCACCCTCTTTTCCTTTCCCTTCCATGTATTCTCTATTTTTATTCCTTCTCTTACTCCTTGATGGGGGGAGTTGGGATGAGTGGCAGTGCTGGGGGGGGGGGGGGAGTTGGGATGAGTGGCAGTGCTGTTGGGGAGTTGGGATGAGTGGCAGTGCTGGCGGGGAGTTGGGATGAGTGGCAGTGCTGTCGGGGAGTTGGGATGAGTGGCAGTGCTGTTGGGAGTTGGGATGAGTGGCAGTGCTGTCGGGGAGTTTGGATGAGTGGCAGTGCTGGGGGGGGAGTTGGGATGAGTGGCAGTGCTGGGGGGGAGTTGGGATGAGTGGCAGTGCTGTCGGGGAGTTGGGATGAGTGTCAGTGCTGTCGGGGAGTTGGGAGGAGTGGCAGTGCTGGGGGGGAGTTGGGAGGAGTGGCAGTGCTGGGGGGGGAGTTGGGAGGAGTGGCAGTGCTGGGGGGAGTTGGGATGAGTGGCAGTGCTGGCGGGGAGTTGGGACGAGTGGCAGTGCTGTCGTGGATTTGGGACGAGTGGCAGTGCTGGCGGGGAGTTGGGACGAGTGGCAGTGCTGTTGGGAGTTGGGATGAGTGGCAGTGCTGTCGGGGAGTTGGGATGAGTGTCAGTGCTGGGGGGGAGTTTGGATGAGTGGCAGTGCTGGGGGGGAGTTGGGATGAGTGTCAGTGCTGGGGGGGAGTTGGGATGAGTGGCAGTGCTGGCGGAGAGTTGGGATGAGTGTCAGTGCTGGCAGGGAGTTGGGATGAGTGGCAGTGCTGGCGGGGAGTTGGGATGAGTGGCAGTGCTGGGGGGGGAGTTGGGATGAGTGGCAGTGCTGTTGGGAGTTGGGATGAGTGGAAGTGCTGAGGGGGAGTTGGGATGAGTGGCAGTGCTGGGGGGGAGTTGGGATGAGTGGCAGTGCTGGCGGGGAGTTGGGATGAGTGGCAGTGCTGGGGGGGAGTTGGGATGAGTGGCAGTGCTGGGGGGGAGTTGGGATGAGTGGCAGTGCTGGGGGGGAGTTGGGATGAGTGGCAGTGCTGGGGGGAGTTGGGATGAGTGTCAGTGCTGTTGGGAGTTGGGATGAGTGGCAGTGCTGGCGGGGAGTTGGGATGAGTGGCAGTGCTGTCGGGGAGTTGGGATGAGTTGGGATGAGTGGCAGTGCTGGGGGGGAGTTGGGATGAGTGGCAGTGCTGGGGGGGAGTTGGGATGAGTGGCAGTGCTGTCGGGAGTTGGGATGAGTGGCAGTGCTGTCGGGGAGTTGGGATGAGTGGCAGTGCTGGGGGGGAGTTGGGATGAGTGGCAGTGCTGGGGGGGAGTTGGGATGAGTGGCAGTGCTGGGGGGGAGTTGGGATGAGTGGCAGTGCTGGGGGGGAGTTGGGATGAGTGGCAGTGCTGGGGGGAGTTGGGATCAGTGGCAGTGCTGGTGGGGAGTTGGGACAAGTGGCAGTGCTGGGGGGGAGTTGGGATGAGTGGCAGTGCTGGCGGGAAGTTGGGACGAGTGGCAGTGCTGGCGTGGAGTTGGGACGAGTGGCAGTGCTGGGGAGGAGTTGGGATGAGTGGCAGTGCTGGCGGGGAGTTGGGATGAGTGTCAGTGCTGGGGGGGAGTTGGGATGAGTGACAGCGCTGGCGTGGAGTTGGGACGAGTGGCAGTGCTGGGGAGGAGTTGGGATGAGTGGCAGTGCTGGCGGGGAGTTGGGATGAGTGGCAGTGCTGGGGGGGAGTTGGGATGAGTGACAGCGCTGGCGGGGAGTTGGGATGAGTGACAGTGCTGGTGGGGAGTTGGTAAGAATGGCAGTGCTGGGGGGGAGTTGGGATGAGTGGCAGTGCTGGTGTGGAGTTGGGACGAGTGGCAGTGCTGGGGAGGAGTTGGGATGAGTGGCAGTGCTGGCGGGGAGTTGGGATGAGTGGCAGTGCTGGGGGGGAGTTGGGATGAGTGACAGCGCTGGCGGGGAGTTGGGATGAGTGACAGTGCTGGTGGGGAGTTGGTAAGAATGGCAGTGCTGGGGGGGAGTTGGGATGAGTGGCAGTGCTGGTGTGGAGTTGGGACGAGTGGCAGTGCTGGCGGGGAGTTGGAATGAGTGGCAGTGCTGGCGGGGAAGTTCTGATCAGCCAACATAGGTGCCCTTGATCAAGGTCATCTGCTGATCTGAGAACTGTAGTGGGGACTCTAATCACAAGTAGTGTTACTGTGTGCCCAGCTCTGTGGTGACTAGCAGCAGTGACACCTATGCCGAAATCAGGACATAGGGTCTCCTCAGGCCCCTCCCACTTCACATTCCTCACCAGTCAGCTGACCTCTAGTCTCTCCCAGACATGCCGTGAACTGAATGGGCGGCTGCGGGCTCCAGGAACAGCCCAGGGGGGCGGCCACGAAAAGGCTGAGAGAGCGGTACGAGCATCAGGAACAGCCCAGGATTCGGTGACCCCTGGCAAATCATCATTCAACCCCCCGAGGGGGTCTCGACCCCCCCAGGTTGAGAAACAATGGTCTGGAGGAAGAGTGGAGAGGCGCAGAATCCAAGTTGCATGAGGTCCAGTGTGAAGTTTCCACAGTCAGTGATGATTTGGGGAGCAGTGTCACCTGCTGGTGTCGGTCCACTGTGTATTATCAAGTCCAAAGTCAGCGCAGCCCTCTACCAGGAAATTCTAGAGCACTTCATGCTTCCCTCTGCTGACCATTTTCAGAATATGCTAATTTTAACATATGTGCAAAAAATGATAAAATTGCTGTTAAACTTCTCCATATGTATACATACCTATATTGTGTAATTATTGGAACACCTATTTAAATAACAAAAATATTAAGGTAAAAAAAAATAAAAGAAAACAAAAAAAGATTCTGTACTGACATCTAGTGGCCAAGATTATTATGACTCCTTAAATCTCTTTTCTGGACCAGTGACAGCAAGGAGCTCTTTAGCTGATATGATCTTTAGATGATAAGATTTGTGTATCTTCTTACATGATTAACGCATGTAACATTAATCTATAAAAGCTCTAAATGACTTCCTATTATCAGTTGTAAAGTACGGCTTTGCAGTTTTTGGCAGATGTGATGATGAAGTGACAATTACCTACTTTTTTACTTTTGCAAAAAAAATAAAAAAATCACCTGGAAATGAACCCTCCCTGTTCTTCCTAGTTATTTGTGATGGGTTGTTGTTGTATACTGTTTCTCTCTACATATGTCTTTAAAGCGGGATTAAACCCAGAAGCAAACATTTATTATATTGAAGCTTACCAATTCTTAGATGTGACGGCTGCATTCGTTTTCTTGTTTTACACTTTCTTCTATTTTCATCTGGTGATTTGGCCAGCAAGTCTGTTGTTTTCAAAAAGAACACGCTTTCTTGCAAATGTATTGGTTGACAGGCATTTACCACTGACAGGGGTGCTTACAACGATCAGCTTTTATTTATCCATGTAAAATCTTTATCTTAACCACTTCAGCCCCCGAAAAAGACCAGAGCACTTTTTACAATTTGGCACATGCGTCGCTTTAACTGGCAATTGCGCAGTCATGCAATGCTGTACCCAAACAAATAGAGCTTTCTTTTGGCGGTATTTGATCACCTCTGCGTTTTTTATTTTTTGCGCTATAAATGAAAAAGTGCGACAATTTTGAAAAAAAACAACAATATTTTTACTTTTTTCTATAATATCCCCCAAATTGCTTTTTTTTTTTTTTATTTCTTCATCAGTTTAGGCCAATATGTATTCTTCTACACATTTTTGGTAAAAAAAAAAATCGCAATAAGCGTATATTGATTGGTTTGCGCAAATGTTATAGTGTCTACAAACTATAGGAAAGATTTCTGGCTTTTTTTTAATTTATTTTTTTACTAGTAATGGTGGTGATCTGCAATTTTTAGTGGTACTGCGACATTGTGATGGACAGATTGGACACCTTGTTTCCAAAATTAATATAAGACCCGGGCTTATTTTCAGGGGAAACACGGTAATAATGGCAGAGATCTGCGTTTTTTTTTTTTTTTAGTATGACTGCGGCATTGCGACGGATGGATCGGACACTTTTGACACATTTTTGGGACCATTGACACTTATACAGCGATCAGTGCTATAGAAATGTACTGATTACTGTATAAATGTCACTGGCAGGGAAGGGGTTAACACTAAGGGGCGATCAAGCGGTTAAATGTGTGTTCCCTCAGTGTGTTCTAACTGTATGGGGACTAGGAGAGGAGACATATCGTTGTTCCTACTTAGTAGGAACAAACGACATGTCTCCTCTCCTCTGACAGATTTGTGTGTTTACACAGGCAAATCCCATGTTGGCTCTCATGCACGCAATCACCGGCCATGCGCAACGGATCCCCCCGCCCTCTGGCGGCTCCTAAAGGGAACCCCGTAGCCGTACGAGGTTTCGCGCAGCGCTGCCCTTGTGCCGCAGTATATGTGCACGAGCCAGTCGGGAACTGGTTAAAAGGAAAACAAATTAGCTGTAACTGCTTATAAAGTATTAGCTGGAGTTTGGCTTCAATCTGTTAGTGTATCTAAATCTGCTAGTCCATCTAACACTCCCCCCCCCCGACTGACAAGGTTGCTGTCCAGAGGCTGTGCGCCTTCGTCCAAAATGGGGTATGTAAATGGCCAGATCACCAGGTGAAGACAGAGGGGGGGAAAAGCCAAAAAAAAAAAAAAACTAATGCAGCCACCCAATCTAAAAGATTGGTAAGCCGCAATGCATTACATGAATGCAAGTACATAATAATCTCATTATAGAGGAGACGGGTCTCCTTTACAGGTATATCTAGTTGGCAGGAATGGGGGCTGGGTTTGCCACAGAACGCATTGGCAGCAATGCAAGACGGTTATCAGTGTTTTTTTTTGGGCAGATCTGTGTAATATATTGTGGAATCCCCTGCCCCTTTATGTATATACTAATATAGAAATGAAAGTAAGCCCTTTTTCAATGTACACCTTTCCTTATAGAAATAATATGAATTTATAATTCAATAATAGACAAGGGGCCAATGGGAGGAACTAAAAAAAAAGTTAACTGTCAAGAACTCATTTGGCTTAAAGAGGAGCTCCAAGCGCCTTCAGAAAAGCAGCTACAAATACTGTCCACCAATCCAGTGCTATCTTCTTTGGAGCCAATGTTTCGATCGACTATTCGTGTCATTTTTAGACTTGAGCAATAGGCGGTGATCATCAGTATGAGGCAGGGTCAGGGCTGGGGGGGGCGGGTGGTCAGGAGAGGCCGCTGCCCCAAGCACAGTATATGGAGTACATACAACCTAACCACTTGCCACATATGGCATTTTCATCATTATTATTATTTTTTTTTTACTAGTAATGGCGCCGATCTGCGATTTTTATCGGTACTGAGACATTATGGCAGACACGTCGAACACTTTTGGCACTATTTTTCTTTTGGCACTGTATTTGTGCTATAAAAATGCACTGATTATTGTAAAAATGTCACTGGGAGGGATAGGGATTAACACTAGGGGGCGATCAAGGGGGGACTGTGTAGGGGAGATGACAGATCGCTGTTCATACTTTGTACAAACACACGATCTGTCTCTTCTGCCCCTTTAGAGAACCGGGATCTGAGTGTTTACACACACGGTTTCTGGTTCTCGCTGTGTCACAAGCGATCGCTGGGCACTCGCATCGGCTCAGGGGGCGAGCAGCGTCACGCGCGTGCCCCTAGTGGCCACAGGGCAAAGCAACGTAACATGACGTTGTTGCGCCCAGCCGTGCCAATCTGCTGCAGCAAATCTGCGGCGGCTGGGCGCAACAACGTTATGTTACGTTGCTTCGCCCTGTGGCCACTAGTGGCACGCGCGGGCGACGCTGCTCGCCCCCTGAGCCGATGCGAGTGCCCAGAGATCGCTTGTGACACAGCGAGAACCGGAAACCATGTGTGTAAACACTCAGATCCCGGTTCTCTGAGGGCAGAAGAGACAGATCGTGTGTTCGTACAAAGCATGGACAGCGATCTGTCATCTCCCCTCCACAGTCCCCTCCCCCCTTCAGTTAGAACACACACGAGGTAACACATTTAACCCCTTGATCGCACCCCTAGTGTTAACCCCTTCCCCAGCCAGTGAAATTTTTACAGTAATCAGTGCATTTTTATAGCACAAATATAGTGCCAAAAGCAAAATAGCGTCAAAAGTGGTCAACGTGTCCGCCATAATGCCGCAGTCCCGATAAAAATCGCAGATCACTGCCATTACTAGTAAAAAAAAAAAAAAATAATAATGAAAATGCCATAAAACTATCCCCTATTTTTTAGACACTATAACTTTTTCGCAAACCAATCAATATACGCTTATTGAGATTTTTTTTTTAACCAAAAATATGTAGAAGAATACATATTGGTTTAAACTGAGGAAAAAATTGCTATTTAAAAAAAAAGGGGAATATTTATTATAGCAAAAAGTACAAAAAATTTGTTTTTTGTTTCAAAATTGTCACTCTTTTTTTTTAGCTTATTGTGATTTTTTTTTAATCAAAAATATGTAGAAGAATACATATTGGTTTAAACTGAGGAAAAAATGCTATTAAAAAAAATGGGGATATTTATTATAGCAAAAAGTACAAAATATTGTGTTTTTTTTTCAAAATTGTCGCTCTTTTTTTTTAGCTTATTGTGATTTTTTTTTTTATCAAAAATATGTAGAAGAATACATATTGGTTTAAACTGAGGAAAAAAATGCTATTAAAAAAAATGGGGATATTTATTATAGCAAAAAGTACAAAATATTGTGTTTTTTTTTTTCAAAATTGTCGCTCTTTTTTTTTTTAGCTTATTGTGATTTTTATTTTTTACCAAAAATATGTAGAAGAATACGTATCGGCCTAAACTGAGGAAAAAAAAAGTTTTTTTTAAATATATTTTTGGGAGATATTTATTATAGCAAAATGTAAAAAATGCGTTTTTTCAAAATTGTCGTTTATAGCGCAAAAATTAAAAACCGCAGAGGCGATCAAATACCACCAAAAGAAAGCTCTATTTGTGGGAAAAAAGTACGTCAATTTTGCTTGAGTGCAGCGCCACACGACCGCGCAATAGTCAGTTAAAGCGACGCAGTGCCGAATCGCAAAAAAAATGGCCTGGTCATTCAGCAGCCAAATCTTCCGTGGCTAACTGAGAGCCCACCCTCACCCCTTCCTTCCTGCCCTGCTGCATGGGGGGCTGACCTACCTGGCAGGGCATGTCTGAGCAGAGGAGCAGTGATGTCTCCGGTGGTGAGGTCCATTGTCCCCACCAGTGGTAGGGGTTCCATCCGCACCTGGGACCGACACTCTGGGAGCGCTGGCCCGCCATCCGCCATTTTTATTCATTTTTTGCACCTTGTAACTGTCAGACAAGCAGAAGTGGTGGTTTAGTGCTAATATCATATATTCTAGTTGCAGAGGACGATCGTTTGGGGTAGGGGGGCATCCACATCAGTGTAAAGGGCGCTGTTTGGCATTGTTGCCCTTGGCAGTGGAGGATCTTGTGCCGACTGCTTGTATCCAATGGAAACATTTCAAGAAGTGTCATACTGCCCTTATATATAGAGCTGATCTATACTTCAGAAATGAATTCAGTACCTGGAGCATCCAGGCATACAATATCTAGAATCTCGTTTTAACTTTAATTTTATTTCCTTTCCTTAGTCGTTTATGACTCAAGGGTGACCCCGATTTTGGCTTTACAATCACAGATAGCCTTCCTGTTTCTCCTAAAAAGGATGACTGCCAAAATATTCCTCCCAGCCAGGCTCATTAGTGTGGATGTTGGCACAGATAGGTTCCATTGTGCCCATAGAATGCATTACTTTAGAAAGATTCCGGCATTTCTTTTTCTGGGGTCTGTTAGTAGGAATGGAGAGAGAGGCGCCTTGTACAGGTGGCTCCACCAACACAGGGTCAGATCCAACATTTCTGATCTGGGGGGACAGTAAAAAAAAAAAAGTCAGGAAGGGATAATCTGAACACACTATTGTTATCTCTCCTCTACAGTACTCCGCTAGAACAGGGGTCAATGGGAGGAATAGTGCCCCATCTTTGGGGTCAACAGGAGGAATAGTGCCCCATCTTTGGGGTCAATGGGAGGAATAGTGCCCCATCTTTGGGGTCAATGGGGGGAATAGTGCCCCATCTTTGAGGTCAGTGGGAGGAATAGTGCCCCATCTTTGGGGTCAGTGGGAGGAATAGTGCCCCATCTTTGGGGTCAATGGGAGGAATAGTGCCCCATCTTTTGGGTCAATGGGAGGAATAGTGCCCCATCTTTTGGCTCAATGGGAGGAATAGTGCCCCATCTTTGGGCTCAATGGGAGGAATAGTGCCTCATCTTTGGGGTCAATGGGGGGAATAGTGCCCCATCTTTGGGGTCAGTGGGAGGAATAGTGCCCCATCTTTGGGGTCAGTGGGAGGAATAGTATCCCATCTTTGGGGTCAATGGGAGGAATAGTGCCCCATCTTTGGAGTCAATGGGAGGAATAGTGCCCCATCTTTGGGGTCAATGGGAGGAATAGTGCCCCATCTTTGGGCTCAATGGGAGGAATAGTGCCTCATCTTTGGGGTCAATGGGGGGAATAGTGCCCCATCTTTGGGGTCAGTGGGAGGAATAGTGCCCCATCTTTGGGGTCAATGGGAGGAATAGTGCCCCATCTTTGGAGTCAGTGGGAGGAATAGTGCCCCATCTTTGGGGTCAGTGGGAGGAATAGTATCCCATCTTTGGGGTCAATGGGAGGAATAGTGCCCCATCTTTGGGGTCAGTGGGAGGAATAGTGCCCCCATCTTTGGGGTCAGTGGGAGGAATAGTGCCCCCATCTTTGGGGTCAGTGGGAGGAATAGTGCCACATCATTGGTGCCCCACCATTGCCGAACGAACGACAAATTGAACCGTTAACCACTTAAGCCCCAGACCATTTTGCAGGCCAAAGACCATACCACTTTTTTTGCGATTTGGCACTGCGTCGCTTTAACTAACAATTGCTTGGTCGTGCGACGTGGCTCCCAAACAAAATTGGCGACCTTTTTCCCCACAAATAGAGTTTTCTTTTGGCACTGTATTTGATCTCCTCTGCGGTTTTAATTTTTTGCGCTATAAACAAAAAAAAAGAGTGACAATTTTGAAAAAAAGCATTTTTTTTACATTTTTGCTATAATAAATATCCCCCAAAAATAAATAAAAAAAACACGTTTTTTTTCCCCTCAGTTTAGGCCGATACGTATTCTTCTACATATTTTTGGTGAAAAAAAATCACAATAAGCGTTTATTGATTGGTTTGTGCAAAAGTTATAGCGATTACAAAATAGGGGATAGTTTTATGACATTTTTATACATTTTTTTTATTTACTAGTAATGGCAGCGATCAGCGATTTTTATCATTACTGCAACACTGCGGACACGTCGGACATTTTTGACACATTTTTGGGACCATTGTCATTTATACAGCAATCGGTGCTATACAAATGCACCGATTGCTGTGTAAATGACACTGGCAGTGACGGAGTTAACCACTAGAAGGCAGTATATGGGTTAAGTGTGTCCTAGGGGCGTGTTTCTAACTGAGGGGGGGGGCGTGGCTGTCTGTGATACATCACTGATCTCTGCTCCTGATCACAGGGAGCAGAGATCAGTGACACTGTCACTAGGCAGAACAGGGAGATGCTTGTTTTCATTAGCATCTCCCCGTTCTTCCTCCCCTTGAGGCGATCGCGGGTGCCTTTGCGGTGATCAAGTCTGCGGGACCTGCGATCGGACTCATGGAGGTTTCTGACCGGCACGTGCATGCGCCGCCGCTAGCGCGCACATGATGGCACGGCGGCAAATTTAAAGGGATGTACCTGTACGCCCATTTGCCTGTCCGTGCCATTCTGCCGACGTACATCGGTGTGCGCCAGTCGGCAAGTGGTTAGTGTGTTTCCCATCTGACCTGTCTGCACTAGGTATATGTAAAAAAAAAACCAAATAAAAAGTATTTACGGCATGTCCACTGAACGATTTATCGGTCATTACATGATGGCACCATCATTTGCGCTCGCGGGCGAACGTTTGTTTTTTTCGAAAATGGGTTTGCCTGATTTTTCGTATAGTGTATGGCCAGCATAAGATGGACTTGAATAACAAATTAGAGCTGAACTCCAGCTAATAACACTTTATAAGCAGTCACAGCGACAGTTTTTTTTATTTTTATTTTTTGGGGGGACAAAGGTTTTACATAAATAAATAAAAGCTGACCATTGCAGGCAGGAAGTGTGATAGGGCCGGATTCACACCTATGGCAGTTTTAGTGCTTTTTGCATTTTGCAGATTTGCACCACAGAGCGTGCTCCATAGGAAACCATGTTACATGGACTGTAGCGCAAATCTGCAAAATGCAAAAAGCACTAAAACTGCCATAGGCGCGAATCCAGCCTTAATGGCTGGATCATCAGGTGAAAATAAAGGACAAAATGCCAAAAAAAAACAATAAATGCGACCCCCGCATCTAATGATTGATACGCTGCAATATTTTACATTTTTGTTTTTAAAGTGGAATTCAACCAAAAAACAAAAATGTAATATATTGCAGCGTACCAATTATTAGATATAGGGGGTTGCATTCGTTTACACGTATTAATGAGAGACAACTCTGGAGGAAGCAGCACAGGAGGCACAGCAGGCGGCAGCATTGTCAGTCTGGGGGGGAGGGAGTGTTTTAGATGTATTAGCAGATTTAATGACAATAACAAATTAAAGCTAAACTCCAGCTCACGCTTTATAAACAGTTACAGCAAACTTAAAGAGGAGGGCCGGTTTTGAAAAAAATTTTTTTTAAAAGTCAGCAGCTGCAAACACTGTAGCTGCTGACTTTTAATAAGCACACTTACCTGTCCAGGGCTCCCCCGCGATGTCGGCCGCCCGAGGCCGACCCGTCCCTCGGTCTCGGGTCCCGGCGCCGCCATTTTTCGCTAAGGGAAACAGGCAGTGGTGCCCTGCGGCTTCACTGCCCGTTTATTACTGCGCATGCGTGAGTCGCGCAGCGCTTTGTGAATGGGACGCGCTGTGTTCTGGGACACACAGTTCCCAGAACACAGCAACGACCCATTACCCAGAAGACGCCGCACCGAGGAGAGAAGAAAGAAGATCTCAGCGGACGAGGAAGAGGCAGATTAGGATGATGTGCCTAGCAACAGGCATTTCTGGTAAGTTAAAAAAAAAATAATTAATTTTTTTTTTAATGATTTTTTTCAAATTTTTTATGTATTTTCTTTTTTCAGGGTGGCCCTCCACTTAAAATGTTTTTTTTTTTTTCATTTTCAGATAAAGGTTTTACATAAATAAATAAAGGCTGATTATTGTAAGCACCCCTGTCAGTGCTAAATGGTTTGTCCCAGCAGAACACACATCATGTGAGATGTAAGGCCCCATACACACTATCAGTTTTCTCCTTCAGATTTACCAAAACCATATAATATGAGGTCAAACCTTAGGAGTTTCAATGTGTATGCAATCAGGCAGGCCCTTGCACTACATGGTTTTGGTAAACCTGAAGGAAAAAATCAGCAGATAATCTGATAGTGTGTATGGGGCTTTAGGAATATCACCTATTGGCTTCATCCTCATTTTCTTCAGGGCACAGATATGTGTTAGTAAATAGCAGTACATCACGAGCCTCCTCAGTAGAGAAGTGATTATGAGAAGTAGACTATATAGAAGTGACACCCGGCATGACTTCCAGGTACATACAGAACAAGGTAACTGAAAGTACAATATGAATGAGAACAAAGTACTGAAGATCATTGTAACCCCTTGAAGACCAGTATTTTTTGCTAGAAAATAACTTCTAACCCCCAAACCTTGTGTATGTGTGTATATATATATATATATATACACACACATACACACATACATATACACACACACACAATCTCACAAAAGTGAGTACACCCCTCAGATTTTTGTAAATATTTTAATCTATCTTTTCATGTGACAACACTGAAGAAATGACACTTGTCTACAATGTAAAGTAGTGAGTGTACAGCTTGTATAACAGTGTAAATTTGCCGTCCCCTCAAAATAACTCAACACACAGCCATTAACCAGTTCCCGACCAGCGCACGACAATGTACGTCGACAGAATGGCACGGGCAGGCATATTGGCGTACAGGTACGTCCAATATTCAATGCCGCCCTGCCATCGGGAGCACGCCGCCGGGCGGCGCGCTCCCGCGCTGGTCGGGACCCCCGTGAGTCCGGTCGCGGGACCCGCGGACTCGATCTACGCGGGCATCCCCGCGATCGTCTCATGGAGGAAATGCTGTGTAAACAACATTTCTCCATTCTGCCTAGCAACTAGTGACGCTGATCTCTGCTCCATGTGATTGGAGCAGAGATCAGTGTTCACTAAATGAAAGCCCAACCCCCCCACAGTTAGTAACACACCCCTAGGAACACTTAACCCCTACACTGCCACCCACTGGTTAACCCTTTCACTGCCAGTGTCATTTACACAGGAATCACTGCATTTATATAGCAGTGATTACTGTATAAATGACAATGGTCCCAAAAATGTGTCAAAAATGTCCGATGTGTCCCCCACAATGTCGCAGTCACAATAAAAATCGCTGATCGCCGCCATTACTAGTAAAAAAAAAAATAATAAAAAATTATTAATAAAAATGCTATAAAACTATCCCTATTTTGTAAACGCTATAACTTTTGCGCAAACCAATCAATAATCGCTTATTGCGATTTTTTTACCAAAAATATGTAGAAGAATACGTATCGGCCTAAACTGAGGGAAAAAAAATGTTTTTTTATATATTTTTGGGGGATATTTATTATAACAAAAAGTAAAAAATAATGCGTTTTTTTCAAAATTGTCGCTCTATTTTTGGTTATAGTGCAAAAAATAAAAACCGCAGGGGTGATCAAATACCACCAAAAGAAACCTCTATTTGTGGGAAAAAAAGGACGTCAATTTTGTTTGGGAGCCACGTCGCACGACCGCGCAATTGTCAGTTAAAGCGACGCAGTGCCGAATCGCAAAAAGGGGTCTGGTCTTTGACCAGCAAATTGGTCCGGTCTGCAAGTGGTTAATGTCTAAACCGCTGGCAACAAAAGTGAAAATGTCCAAATTGGGCGTTCAGCAGAAAATTTGCAAACTTCATCCTTTTTTTCGGCTCAAAAACGTCCAAACGATTATCGATTTTGTGCCCATTAACTGACGGAAAAAAAACCGAACGAACGTTCTAATGACTGAATTTCGACAGATTTTTTGTATAGTGTATGGCCAACATTAGGGCTCATTCACAAAAAAACTGCAGAGGTGTTACTGTGCAGCAGCTGTCTGTTCTATCTGCACACTGCAGGCAGGGGGCAGTGTGATGCATGATTCAGTGCATCGCTCAGCTCCTTTCTTTTTTTTGTACAAACTTTATTTTTATTTAAAGTGCACAAAAGGGACACTTCTTCATTCATGTTTACTTGTTTATTTTTTACTAGTAATGATGGCAGCAATCACTGATTTTTTACCGGGACTGTGGCATTGTGGTGGACCCTGCCGCAGTAAGGGCCGGTTCACACAGCAGGCGAGGCGAGGCGACTCCGACTTGCCTCGCCGCGACCTGCCGCGACCTCAGCGGCAACTTGCAGATGACTTCTGTATAGAAGTCAATGCAAGTCGCCCCGAGGTCGCCCAAAAGTAGTACAGGAACCTTTTTTCTGAGTCGGAGCGACTCGAGTCGCTCCTCTCAGAACGGTTCCATTGTACAGAACGGGGGCGACTTGCGAGAGCGAGGCGAGGCGAGTCGTGTCGCCTCGCATCGCCCGCTGTGTGAACCGGCTCTAAACGTGCCGATGGGCAGTCCCGAAGTAGTTAAATTATTAAAGCGGTGTTCCAGCTGAAAATTTTTTTTTTTTAAAGTCAGCAGCTATAAACACTGTAGCTGCTGACTTTTAAAAAGCACAGTTACCTGTCTAGGGTGCCCGCAATGCCGGCCGCCCGAGGCCGATAAGTCCATCGGATCGAGTCCCGGCACCGCCATTCGAACTAAGGGAAACAAGCAGCGGAGCCTTGCGACTTCACTTCCTACTGCGCATGCGCGAGTCACGCGGGACTTTGTGAATGGCCGGCTATATTCTGGGACACACACAGGTCCCAGAAGATAGCGCGCCCCGTTCCCCAGAGGACAACATGAGGAGGAGAAGAATGAAGACTACAGTGGAATAGGAAGTGGCAGATTTGGACAACCTGCCTAGCAATAGCCATTTCTGGCTGTAAAACATTTTTTTTTCAAAAAATTTTCCACATTTTTTGGAGCCTTTTAATGTAATTTTTTTTTTTTTTTTTTTAGGGTGGACCTCCACTTTAAGTTAATTAACCATTTTTCTAGTTTTATTATTATTATTATTATTATTTAAATCATATAAAAAAAATCTGTCTTCATCAATTTAGGTCAATATATATTCTGCTACATATGTTTGGTAAAAAAAAAATCCCAATAAACGTATATTGATTGGTTTGCCCAAAAGTTATCGCGTCTACAAACTATGGGATATATTTATGGCATTTTTTATTTATTTTTAGATTTTTACTAGTAATGGCGGCGATCAGCGATATTTGGAGTTACTCTCGAAATTGCAGTGGACAAATCGGACACTTAACTGACACTTTGTTGGGGGATACTAATACTCAGTGACACTAATACAGTGATCAGTGCTAAAAATATGCACTGTCACTGTACTAATGACACTGGCAGGGATTACAAATTTGCTTTTGAGTTTAGAGCGGTATGAAGCCCGGGTTCACATCGCTGCGGGTTACAAATCGTTGAACCCCAGCAATGCAGTCCGACTTCGGCGGCGATTTGACAGACATCTCTGCGGGTTTCTGCACAGCTGTTTATTCAAATCGCCCCCCGAAGTCGCCAGAAGTAGTACAGGAACTTCTTTTGGGAACCGGGGCGGCGTCGCAAAGTTGGCGCCGCACCGGTTCAGAGGATGCCATTGCCAGTAATAGCCGCCGATTTGGCATGCGATTTGACATGTCAAATCGCATGCCAAATCAGACCAATGTGAACATGGGCTGAACCCAATACCAAAAAAAAGCTTCCTAATCATTAGATGGCTGCATTCGTTTTCTTTTCTTTGCCATCCCCCCCCCCCCCCCCCCTCTGTTTTCACCTGGTGATATGGCCAGTAACACACCTCCTGTATTAGTGAGACAAAACTCTGGATGAAGGAGAACTGGAGGCACAGCAGACAACAGCATTGTCAGTCTGGGGGGGGGGTGTTAAAGTCATAGCTCCCAACTGTCCCTGATTTTGTGGGACTGTCCCTGATTTGGAGCAATGTCCCTCTGTCTCCCTCATTTGTCCCTCATTTTGGTCTGAGCTATATAGTTGTATATAAAATGCATTTTGTATCTTTCTACAAGTGTTTCCCGGCGCTAAACCTTTCATCCAAATTCTAAATTGCTGCATTTGTACATTTAAAAGCCAATATAAAGGAATAGTAGCGGCAAAAAAAGTCCTTGTAGATTTAATAATTTTTTTAAAAAAAAAATTTAATTCTCCTTTAACGGGGCGTGTCCTATGCCTACGTACTTCTGTTAGTAGGTGTCCCTCACTCCGATCTCAAAATGTTGGGCGGTATGGTTAAATGCATTAGTGGATTTGATTACAATAACAAATTGAAGCCAAGCTCCAGCTCACACTTCGCCAGTTACAGTAAAATCAACAGACTTTCAGGCTGGATCACCGGGTAAAAACAGAAGAAAGAAAGCCTAAAAAAGAAAACAAATGCAGCCATCACATCTAATTTAATGCTTTAAAAAAAAAAAAAAAAGTAAAATATTGCAGCTTATTTTATTTAATTTTCAGCTGGTGATCCTGCCTGTAGGCTGTGACACACATGTAGGAGAGGCGTCCCCGACGTATAAACACATAGACAGGTATTCACGGCGGGAATTATTACTACGTTTTTAGCATTCTGTAATAGTGAAAGCTTTGAAGGAAGTCGGATCCCTGAAGCAAATTCTTCTATTTCTTCTAATTACTACTGCCCGGAGCCTCCGACACATCCTTAACCCCTTCAAGCCTAAATCTTTTCCTGACATTTGTTGCTTACAAGTTAAAATCCCTAATTTTTTATTTATTTTTTGCTAGAAAATGACTTAGAACCCCTAAACATTAGTTATCATTTTTTTTTTGGCAGAGACCCTAGAGAAGAAAATGGCGGTCGTTGCAATATTTTATGTCACACTGAACTGCACAGCGGTCTTTCGAAAAACTATTTTTTTTTTTTAAAAATTCACTTTAATAAATAAAAAAATAAAAAACAGTAAAGTTTGTCCAATTTTTTAAATAATATTTTTATATATGTAAAATAATATAAAAAATGATGTTACGCCAAGTAAATAGATACCTAACATGTCACGCTTTAAAATTGCGCACGCTCGTGGAATGGTGAAAAACAACGTTACTTAACCGCTTCCCGGCCACCTCGCGCAGATATACTGCGGCAGAAGGGCGCGTACAGGCAGATTAACGTACCTGTAAGTTGCCCTTTAAGAGGTGGCATGCGCGCGGACAAACTTTTTTGGTTTTCATCGGACTTTTGTTGGCTGTGCGAACGGACAAACTTTCTGGCAACAAAAGTCCGATGGAGCAAAGTCTGATCGTGTGTACAGAAAACCATAGGACTTTTGTACAAAGTGCAAACAGGCATGCTCAGAACCAATGCAAAAGATCAAACAACAATACAGAAGTTGACCAAAGGTGGCGGTAAAGAGCAGAAAAACCACGTGGTTTGGTGAAAGTTGGCTGAAAAAGTCCTGCTGTGTGCATGCAATACAAGTTCTGGGCCGACGCCCTTTGTACAAAAATCCAAGGGAAAGTTTGTACAAAGTCCTATCGTGTGTATGAGGCTTTGTACAAAAATCCAAGGGAAAGTTTGTACAAAGTCCTATCGTGTGTATGAGGCTTTAAGCCTCATACACACGATAGGACTTTGTACAAACTTTCCCTTGGATTTTTGTACAAAGGGCGTCGGCCCTGAACTTGTATTGCATACACACAGCAGGACTTTTTCAGCCAACTTTCACCAAATCACGTGGTTTTTCGGCTCTTTACCGCCACCTTTGGTCAACTTCTGTATTGTTGTCTGATCTTTTGCATTGGTTCTGAGCATGCCCGTTTGTACTTTGTACAAAAGTCCTATGGTTTTCTGTACACACAATCAGACTTTGCTCCATTGGACTTTTGTTGCCAGAAAGTTTGTCCGTTTGTACAGCCAACAAAAGTCCGATGAAAACCAAAAAAGTTTGTCCGATGGAGCGTACACACGGTCGGATGTTGCTCCAAAACAGCTAATTTGCATGTTTGTTGTCAAAAAGTCTGATCGTGTGTATGGGCCTTAAGAATCACTCCCCTAGGACACACTTAATCCCTACAGCTCCCCCTAGTGGTTAACCCCTTCACTGCCAGTGAAATTTTTACAGTAATCAATGCAATTTTTTAGCATTGATCGCTGTATTAATACCAATGGTCCCAAAAAGGTGTCAAAATTGTCCGATATGTCAGTCATAATGTCACAGTCATGATAAAAATCACATTACTAGTAAAAAAAAAAAATCAATAAAAATGCCATAAAACTATTTTGTAGACGCTATAACTTTTGTGCAAACCAATCAATAAAAGCTTATTGCGATTTTTTTTTTTAAATTTTTTTACCAAAAATGTCGAAGAATATGTATCGGCCTAAACTGAGGAAAAAAAATTGTTTTTTTTATATATTTTTGGGGGATATTTATTATAGCAAAAAGTAAAAAAGAATGCGTTTTTTTTTTTTTAATTGTCGCAAATTATTTTGTTTATATCGCAAAAAATAAAAAACGCAGAGCTGATCAAATACTACCAAAAGAAAGCTCTATTTGTGGGAAAAAAAGGACGTTGATTTGGTTTGGGAGCCACGTCGCACAACCGCGCAATTGTCAGTTAAAGCGACGCAGTGCCGAATCGCAAAAAGTGCTCTGGTTGGGAAGGGGGTAAATTCTTCCGGGGCTGAAGTGGTTAAATCTATATAGGCGAAGCTTTAACATTTTTACAGGTTACCTGTTTAGAGTTTAAGAGGGGATCTAGCACTAGAATTATTGCTCTCGCTCTGACAATCGTTCCGATACTTCACATACGTGGTTTGAACACTGTTTACAAATGCGGGCACGACTTGCGTGCGTGTTCACTTCTGCGCGCGAGCTCGGAGGAACAGGGCGCTTTCCATTTTTTTTCCTTATTTATTTTATTTTATTTTTACACTGTCCCTTTGTTTTTTTTTGTTTTTTTTTATCACTTTTATTCCTATTACAAAGTAAACATCCCTTGTAATAAAAAATAAGGATGACAGGACCTCTTTATGGAGAGTTATGGGGTCAAAGGGATGGGGCGCTTTATATTGTCTTTTAATTATTTATTTTACTTTTTATTTTTTACACTGTCCCTTTAATTATTATTATTTATTTTTTTTACCACTTTTATTGCTGTCACAAGGAATGTAAACATCTCCTGTAATAAAAATAAGGATGACAGGACCTCTTTATAGAGAGATCTGGGGTCAAAGGGATGGGGCGCTTTACATTATTTTATTTTTTTATACTTATTTATTTTACTTTTTATTTTTTACACTGTCCTTTTAATTATTATTATTATTTTTTATCACTTTTATTGCTGTCACAAGGGATGTAAACATCCCTTGGGACAGTAATAGGCCTCTTTAAGACCCCAAACCCCTCCTCTGCACTTGAAAGCATTGAAAACACCAAGATCTGCGTTTTTGATTACTTTTTAATTTTCAAAAAACTGGCGCCGTTGGTTCCTGTGTAAACTGGAAGTGATGTCATGACGTCGCTTCCTGGTTACCATATTCGAGACCCGATCAAAGCCGATTCCGATGTTTCATCAGATTAGGCGACCCGTCAGAATGTGTAACAGGAGTGACGTTCTGATGCCGCCATCTTGCTACACCCCGCACTCCTCCAAAGTAAGGATACAGTGAGAAGGCGGCAAGCGGATATCTTGTTACACCCACCGCATTGCATTTTGCACAGTAAACTGAGTTTATATTGTAAAATACAGTACTTAGAACTCTGTGTAACTGGTTAGGTGTTGAATTTTAAAAGCAACGGCAAGCCTGCTCATCTCACAGGTTTACTAATCTGAAGTTCGCTGCTTTTAAAATTCAACATCTAAACATTCAGATGGAGTTCTAAGTACTGTATTTCACTATATAAACTCACTTTACTCTTAAAAATAAGTGTAAAATGCAAAACTCTGGTGGGTGTAACAAGATGTCCGCTTTCCCCCTTCTCAGTGTATCCTTACTATGGAGTAGTGCAGGGTGTAGCAAGATGGCGGCGACAGAACATCACTTCCGTTACACATTCTGCCGGGCCGTCAAATCTGACGAGACACCGGCTTTGCTCGGGTCTCCGGCCAGCCGGCGGACGTGCTGGCCGGTCGCTCAGGTCTCCCCGTGGGACGGGAGAGCCGAGGCAAGCGGCAGAAGGTGGAGGGAGAGAGGACCCCCCATACATTTCCTTCCTTGAATTCTATGACACGCAGAGCTCCCAACTGTCCCTGATTTGGAGGGACTGTCCCTGATTTGTAACAATGTCCCTCTGTCCCTCATTCCTCCTCATTTGTCCCTCATTTTGCTCTGATCTATATAGTTGTATAAAAAATGCACTTTTTATCTTTCAAAATTTTTTCCCAGCGCTAAACCTTTCATCCTAATTCTAAATTGCTGCATTTGTACATTTTAAAAGCCAATATAAAGGAATAGAAGTGGTAAAAAAAAGCCGCTTGTGGATTTAAGTATGGAGGTATGGAGACGTAGTCACTATGCCCTGTGGGAAGGCACTGCTGTGTCACACATTTCTCAGAGCCCGCCTTCTGACCTACAGGGGTGCTGAGAGGAGGAGTTTTAGGAGGCGGAGTCAGTACAGAAATCATTGCTCGCAGGCAGCAAGGTACCATGGGATATGTAGTCCTTAGAAATGGAAGAGAAGCTGCAAAGCATGCTGGGAATCCAGGAAGTTGTGGAAAGAGACGGCCAGCAGACAGGCAGCACTCCCAACATGAAAGGTTTTTCAAGTAGGCTTATATTGGATTGTAAAAAAAATTTAGAATTTTTGCATTGCCGTTACAATGCTGATGTAAAATGAAACTGTATGCTGTGACCAGAGATTTTCTTTAACCACTTAAAGTGGAGGTCCACCCTAAAGTGGACCTTCCGCTCATCGGAACCCTCCCCCCCTCCGGCGCCACAATTGGCACCTTTCAGGGGGGAGGGGGGTGCAGATACCTGTACAGTACAGGTATTCTGCACCCACTTCCGGGATAGCTCTCTGCGGAAAGGGGCGTAACTTACGCCCCTTTCCGCAAGTGCCCGCCCCTTCCCGCAAGTGCCCCGCTGCCTGCTGGGAAACACACAGATCCCAGAGGCAGCGGGGACCGTCCTCATTGCGCAGCGCGGCTCGCGCATGCGCAGTAGGGAACCGGGAAATGAAGCCGAAAGGCTCCATTTCCTGATTCCCATACCCAAGATGGCGGCGGCAGCACTCGAGTGTCGATCTAGAGATCGGCTTCGGGTGCCGACATCGCGGGCGCGCTGGACAGGTAAGTGTCACTATTTTAAAAGTCAGCAGCTGCAGTATTTGTAGCTGCTGGCTTTTAAAAAAAAAAAAAAACGCGGAGTCCCGGTGGACTCCCGCTTTAAGGACCGGAAGATTCGGCACTGCGTTAATTTAACTGACATTTACTTGGTCATGCGATGCTGTACCCAAACAAAATTGACGTCCTTTTTTCCCCACAAATAGAGCTTTCTTTTGGTGGTATTTGATCACCCCTGCGGCTTTTATTTTTTGCGCTATAAACAAAAAGAGCAACCATTTTGAAAAAAAATTATATTTTTTGCTTTAATAAATATCCCAAGTTTTTTTTTTTTTTTTTTTTTAAAAACACATTTCTTCATCAGTTTAGGCCGATATATATTCTTCTACATATTTTTGGTAAACAAAAATCACAATAAGCGTATATTGATTGACTTGCGCAAAAGTTATAGCGCCTACAAAATAGGGGATAGTTTTATGGCATTTTTTATTTTTACTAGTAATGGCAGCGATCTGTGATTTCTAGCGGGACTGCGACTTTGCGGCAGACAGATCGGACACTTTTGACACATTGGGACCATTGACACGTATACAGCGATCAATGCTATAAATATGCACTGATTACTGTGTAAATGTCACTGGCAGGGAAGGGGTTAAATGTATTGCCTCAGTGTGTTCTAACTGTGGGGGGGAGGGGACTGACTAGAGGAGGAGACAGATCGCTGTTCTTAATTACTAGAAACAGACGATCTGTCTCTTCTCTCCTGTCAGCACGGGGATTTGTGTGCACAAATCCCCATTCTGGTTCTCGTGCCCGCGGGTGGCTGGCAGGCATCGCAGGCAACCGACCAAGTGTATCGGGTTCCCTGCCAAGCAGCGGGCGCGTGCACCTGCTTTGGCTCTTAAAGGAGCCGACGCACAGTTACGCCGATTCGCGGGAATGAGCCGACCTGCCTCAGTATAATGACAGCGGCTGGTCGGCAAGTGGTTAAAGACCATTAATGGCACTCTACACTCCTTATACGTGGACAAAGTGAGAAGTTGGTCTTTTTATGTAGCACAGCTGTTAGTGAAGCCGCGTACACACGGGCGGACTGTATGGCCTACTTAGTCTGTCATACAATCCGACGGACAGTCCGTCATACTTTCGAATGAACGGACTTGACCACACGGATGCACAAACAGTCCGTCGAAAGCTTGCGCGATGACGTGTACAGCACGTACGACGGGACTAGAAATAGGAAGTCCAATACACAGCAATGCAACCTTTCGCCGTGTAAATCCTTTCTGAGCATGCGCCATTCTTAGTCCGTCGAACTAGCCTACTCACGAGCGGATTGTCCGCTGAAACCAAAGTATGACGGACAGAATTTCGAAAAATCCGAAATACTAAGTACGCCAGACTGCACGCTGAAAAAGTCCGCTGAAGCCCACACACGAGCGGACTGTCCGCTGAAATGTGTTTCGACGGACTAAGTAGGCCATACAGTCCGCCCGTGTGTACGCGGCCTGACTCTGACCTCGCAGTTAAAAATTGCAGAGCTATTCAATGCGATGCATGCTAGCAGATTATGCCATTGTCTTGCAAATTTTTTGTTTTTTAGTTTAGTTTTTTTTTTAAAAGGATGCGGTTTACAGTTCATATCATACAGTTTATTAAGTAACAAATGTAAAATAATGAATGCAATATGCATCTGGATAGTTAAAAATAATAATTTTAAAATCAACCTATCTAAATCAGAAATATTAAATTTGAATGTATCTAAAGAAATTCAGAAAGACTTAACCGCAAGCCTACCTTTTAAATGGAGTGGAGGGGAACTGAGCTACCTAGGGATTAAATTAACGGCAAAAAAAACGAAATTGTATGAAACAAACTATATACCCCTGCTCAATAAAATTAAATCCCAAACGGAAAATATGAAACATAAAAGAATATTGTGGATAGGCAGAGTGAACGTAATAAAAATGTTTATACTGCCAATGGTACTATATACATTCCAAATGCTCCCCATCGTCCTCCCGAGTAGTTTTTTCAGAAAATTAAAATCTCTTGTTCTTGCATTCATATGGTATCCCAAAAAACCGCGCATTGCTCACAAGGTCCTAGTAAAGGAGAAGGAAAAGGGAGGAGTGGGACTACCAGATTTTAAAAAATACTATGAAGCCATAATATTATCCAGGATAGTAGATTGGATACATAACTTAGAGGAGAAGAACTGGGCAGAGTTGGAAATAAGTTTAAGCGGAACAGACTTAACAAAAATGATTTGGATACCATCCCAAGTAAGGAACCTAGGAATAGGCACTAGCACGATCACAAGGCACACACTGAGAACATGGGACAAAATAAATAAGTCACACAACTGGACATGTAATTCCCCCTTAATGTCACTATTAGACACAAAATATTTTATACCAGGAATGGAAGAGCGAATGTTTTATAGTAGATGGGCACAGAAAGTAGAAGTAACACTGGGAGAGGTGATGATAGGAGACAGGATCTTAACATATAGGGAAATCACTCAACAATGGGGAAATAGACCCTTAGATAAATGGAGATACAATCAACTAGCACATTTCACACAAGGGCTCCCACAACCCCTACGAGGAATGAATGATTTAAGGCCACTAGAAAAATTATTTAAGGACCCACAAAGCATAGTGAAAAGGATATCTAAAGTATACAAAGTATTAAGAGGTGAGGGAGAAGGGGAATTACCCATATACTTAGGGAAATGGGAAAGGGAATTGGGGACTCTTCGTAATGACGAACAAAGGAGAAATATATTAAAAATGACATATACATTAGCGAAAGACTCACGAACATATGAAATGGCATATAAGTTAATAGTGAGGTGGTATATGACTCCCATAAGAATGCAGAAATTAAGAAAAGGAGAGGACTTGATGTGTTGGAGGGAATGTAAAGAACAAGGCACGTTTAAACATATTTGGTGGGATTACCCAAAAATAAGACCTTTTTGGGATAAGATAATTGAAAATATTTACCTGATAACTGGAATGAGGATTAGGAAATGTCCATGGTCTTGCCTGTTCCACGACACAGACATGGGAGTAAGACAGTATAAAGCTACACTTATCCCATATCTCTTGAATGCAGCCAAAGCCGTAATCCCAATTCATTGGGGAGACCCCCAGGGGCCGACAATCTTAGAGTGGGTGAAAAGGGTGGAGCAGAGTAGACTGATTGAAGATTCGATCAATAAAACCCTGGAGCCAGAGAGCGCAATCCAAGGGAAATGGCAACAATGGCTGACATTTATAGAGAGTGGGATCTGTCTTGTCTGAGTAAATAGGAGTAGGGAGTAGAGGAGGAGGACGAAGGACACGGGCGGAGAATGGGGGGCACAACTCCGTCCGAATTTTTTTTTTTTTTTGTTTTGCCCGTGGGGGGGGGGGGGAGGGAGGGAGGAGATGTATTCTTTTAACTGTATTTTGTAAGAAGAGAGGGGTAAGGAGTCGGTAGTTCTGTAATATACTATACGACTCCACCCTCAAGATTTGTAAAATAATGTGTGAATAATTTTTGAATAATTTTGGAAAAATAAAAATAAAGAATATATAAAAAAAAAAAAAACAATAGTGCTAATGAAGTTCACTGTGTATATCCATACACCAGAAATGAATGCTGATCAGATAGGTCTTCATGTGCCGACGTGTTTTTCCAGACTTTGCTTTAGCAGGGCTCATGAAAATAGTACAGCACTCATCTAAGAGAAAACAATACGATTTACATAGTATTCACATATATACATAATATTTATATCCATCAACATTGAAAGCGCATTAATGTGTTCTTGTTTGTTGAGGCGACACTATAACCACTTAAGGTCCGCCCCGCGCAGATATAGTGCAGAAAGGGCAGCCCTCCTACGCAAAATCACGTACAGGTATGCGACTTTGTGCAGTGGGTCTGGGACCCACACGCGCGCCGACCTGCTCCCGCTGTGATTGGACACAGCGGGAGTAGGGTTGCTACTTTTTTCTTCAAGCCAAACCGGTACACGTTAGCAGCGCACAGCAAAAAAATTTTTTTTAGCATACACTATTGGATTGTAACAGACCTGGGACACCTTTGGGCGCTCCAAAGAGTATAGTAGTATAGCGCCCTCTCACCCTCCTATCAGGTCCTGTTCTAAGCGACATTCCTGTCCAAATATTGTGTCCGGGTTTCAGGCGGACTGAAAAACCCGGGTACATGATTGAAAACCCGAACTGTCCGGGTGAATCCCAGAGGGGTGGCAACCCTAAGTGGGAGCCAGTCAGCTGGTCCGCTTCGGCGGGCGCGATGGCTGCCGGCACCCCGCGATCCTTCACAGGGGAGAGTCAGAACAGCAATCTGCCTATGTAAACAAGTTCTGTGAGGGAGGAAGATGGAGATCTGGTGTTTCTGCTAAGCAGACACACGAATCTCTCTGTTCCTCCAGTCACAGCATTCACCCCCATACAGTTAGTAAGCATTCCCTTGGAGTTAAGCCATCCAGGACTTTTGTTCACTCTTTTAAATGTATTACCCAATGGGATGCATTGGCTAATGCCCTTATTTAATATGCTCTTAAAGCAAACTCATCTCTCCTCCGTGTTCTTTGTTTCTTAGATTTTATTCCAATTTATGCCTTCTAGCAAGGTTCATAGTTTAGGGAAGTTGGCTCTTTTGAAATTCAGTGTCTTTGTATTCCCCTTATGTTTCCTGTTTGTGTGATTTATACTGAAGCAAATTGACCTGTGGTTGCTGTTTCCTAAATTGCCCTGTATTTCCACATCCGTGATCAGGTCAGTATTGTTAGTAATCAGTAGATCCAGTAACGTTTTATTTCTAGTTGGTGCGTCTACCATCTGACCCAGTGTCATGGTTATGCAATAGAGTTTGTCTGTCAGCTTACCTCTCACCATGGGTTCATCTCTAGAGACCAGCTGGTGTTGTGCCATATAGTGTCCGGCCATCATATAGCATTCGCCCCGTACTGCGCATGCGCAGTACGGAGCAGACGAAGCTTCGGAAAATCTCCGAAGTTGAATGGCGCCTGCGCCGTGAGTGGAGGTGGTGGCCCCACCATCCAAGCGGACATAGGGTTGTGAATATTAGAGGGCCCCTCGCGGGCGAGCTTCGCTCGCCACGCTTCGGGCTCGGCCTCGCTGCACTCGGCTCTTTTATATTCCTACTCTATGTCCACTTGGATAGTGGAGATGGAACCTGGACTCACGGCGCAGACGCCGTTCATCCTCGGCAATTTTCGGAATCTGTGTTGCTGTGTACTGCGCATGCGCAGTACACAGCGGACACTATCGGATGGGGGGCCTTATATGACAAGACACCGGCTCTCACCTGACTGCTTTTATAACCTCTCCTCTAAGCATGGCTCCACCCCAGCTCCTATAAGAGAACTCTATATTAACCTGTGCACTGCAGGCCAGCCGTGCTGATCAACATTGTGTGTTTGGCTTCCTGTTTCCTGCTTGCCGTGTGCTCTTTGTGTGTTTCTGTTACCAACCTTGGCGTGTTCTCGACTATTCCTGTCTGCTCGTGACCCTGACCTTTTGCCGTGTCCCTGACTATCCCTGTTTGCCTGCGACCCTGAACCTTTAGGGTGTATTCTGTTGTCCTTGTCTGCTTGTGGCCCCGACCTTATTCCCTTACTATCCCTATCCTCCTGTTGCCTACTGTGGGCGGGAACTAGGGGACCCTGGGGGTCACGACCTGAAGCCAGTTGCAGCCCAGTCCATCCTCACCACTAGAGGCTCTGGTGAACACCTGCTGGCTCTTAGACTCCGCGCCCTGGGGAATCTTACACTCTAACCCTGGTGGGATCCGTGTTGGTGTTCCAGCAGCCTTGCCTTCCTTTACCACCCAGACTCCCATCCGCAGCAGTCAGCTGTAGGGTCCACTAACTTGCAGTTCACTCCTGACCCCAATGGTGTGCATCTGTCGCCTTGCCTCAGGTGGCCTGACACCCAGGAAATTGTCCTGCATGACATTTAGTAACTGGTGAGCCTTAGAGAGACGAATGCGTGGTTATCTCCGCCCAGTCTGTCTGGATAATTAAAATCCCCATTATGATAACACTTCCCATCCTTGCTGCTATTCAAAATTGTGATAGGAGGTCCGTCTCCCCTTCCTCCCTCAGGTTAGGGGGTCTATAGCATACTCCCAGTATTATTTTTCCCTTATCTTCATTCCTTTGGAGCTCTACCCATAAGGATTCCACCTCCTCCCTAGCTCCCTTAGTGATGTCATCTCTCACATTCACTTGTACATTATTCTTGATATACAGGCATACCCCTCCCCTTTTTTTTATCCTCTCTATCCCTTGCGATAAAGGGAATAACCTTGAATAGTTGCCAGCCAATCATGAGAGCTGTTGAACCGGGTCTCTGAAATTCCCACAAAATCAAAATCCTCCTCCTACAACAGTATCTCTGGTTCTCCCATCTTGTCTGCCTGTCAGGAACCATGAAACAGACAGAGACAGAAGTACAATCAAATCACACTTGTTTATTAATAGAAATAAAAAGGTAAATCGAAAAAAGCGTAGTCAAGCATAGCCAGAGTCCTGTAGCCAGATCGGGTAGTCAGCCAGTCCAAACTTCATTAACCAGATCGGGTAATCAGCCAGGCCAGAAGTCAGGGATCCAAGGAGAGCAACCGCAAGCAGGATAAGAAGCCAGGTGGGATGACAGCAAGCCAGTCTTGAAACAAACAGCAGGAGATGGTTCCCTGTGATGTGACCAACGCGAAGGCAAATGTAAAAGTGAGCAGGAAGGCTTTAAATAGGCAGGTCAGAGGAGCATCATCGGGAACAGCTGGTAACTGTGGAAAGAGAAGAGAGCTGGCAATTAGCCGACAGCTGAGTGGCCAGCCCAGAGGAGGAAGGGCTAAGCCAGCCCTGACAGTACCCCCCCCCCCCCCCAATGACCCCTCTCCCTCGGAGGGCCACCGGGCTTGAGGGGAAACCGTCGATGAAACTCGCAGAGGAGAACAGGGGCATGTACGTCAGAGGATGAAACCCAGGAGTGTTCTTCCGGACCATACCCCTTCCAATGCACCAGGTACTGTATGCGCCCACGGAACCTACAGGAGTTAACAATGGATTGTACCTCATACTCCTCATGGTTCTCAACCTGAATAGGGTGAGGATGTGGCACCGGGGTGGTAAATCGGTTACAGACCAACGGTTTCAATAAGGAGACATGAAACACATTAGAGATGCGCATACTAGGAGGAAGGTCCAATGCGTAAGCTACTGGGTTAATCCTGCGAAGGATACGGAAAGGCCCAATAAACCCAGGTGCAAACTTCAGTGAGGGAACACGAAGCCGGAGCATGGAGATGTTCCTCTAACGCAGGAATACTCTGCGGAACAAACGTGTCAGGCAACATGGAAGGTTGGAAACCATAATTCACCATAAATGGAGACAATCAGGAGGCAGAATTCAAGGCACTTTTGTGAGCAAACTCTGCCCATGGTAATAGGTCAGACCAGTTGTTATGATGGTCAGAAATATAGCAACGTGGAATTGCTCCAAGGACTGATTGGCTCGTTCTGCGGCCCCATTAGACTGCGAGTGATACGCAGAAGAGAACGCAAGCTGGATTCCCAACTGTGCACAAAAGGCTCGCCAAAACCGGGAGACAAACTGACTGCCCCTATCCGAGACAATCACCTTGGGTAGCCCATGTAAGCGAAAGATCTCCCGAGCAAAAATGGAAGCCAGTTCCTTAGAGGTGGGCAACTTCTTAAGTGGAATACAATGACACATCTTTGAGAACCGGTCAACCACCATAAGGATAACAGTGTTGCCTTGGGAGTTCGGCAACTCCACAATGAAATCCATAGACAGGTGAGTCCAGGGCCTCTCTCCATTGGGTATGGGTTGTAGGAGGCCCACTGGAAGGTGTCGTGGAGTCTTACTCTGAGCACACACGGGACAGGCAGCTACGAAGGCAGTAACATCAGCCCGTAGACTAGGCCACCAGAATTGTTGGGAGATGGCTCAAATGAGTTGATTCTTCCCAGGATGGCCAGCTGCCTTGGGAGAATGGTAAGTCTGGAGCACTGCAGTACCGAGCCTCTCTGGGACAAAGCAGCGGTCACAAGGTTTATCAGGAGGAGCATGGACCTGAGCAGCAAGAATTTTGTCACCCAAAGGAGAAGTAAGACTGGTGCGAACCGTAGCCAAGATACGATCAGGAGGAATCATAGGAGCCGGAACCGACTCCAACTTGGAAGTGGAGGAAAATTGTCGTGACAAGGCATCAGCCCTTACATTCTTAGTACCGGGTAAAAATTAGACAATGTAATTAAAGCTCGACAAGAAAAGAGCCCATCGTGCCCTTCTGGGAGAGAGTCGCTTAGCCTCAGACAAGGATGTAAGATTCTTATGGTCAGTAAGAATAAGAACGGGCACAGTGGTACCTTCAAGGAGATGTCTCCATTCTTTCAGGGCTAAAATGATCGCCAACAGCTCTCCGTCACCAATCTCATAATTGCACTCAGCAGGTGACAATTTCTTGGAAAAGTAGCCACACGGATACATAGCGCTCTCAGAGTTAGGACGTTGAGACAGAAGGGCGCCAACTTCCGTCCCAGAAGCATCAACTTCTAGGATAAAAGGCAACGTAGGATCAGGATGTGCCAACGTAGGATCAGGATGTGCCAACACAGGAGCAGAAACAAAGGCAGCCTTGAGAGTCTCAAAGGCCTTAATGGACTCCGGAGACCAACTCTGTGGGTTACCGTCCTTTCTGGTCATATCAGTCAGAGGCTTGACCAGAGACGAGAAGTTACGAATAAACTTCTGATAGTAGTTGGCAAAGCCCAGGAAACGTTGAAGAGGATGTAAACCCACGGGTTCGAGGCCACTGTAGGACTGCCGACAGTTTCTCTGGGTCCATCGAAAAACCAGCAGTGGAAATTACATAACCCAGGAATGTAACCTGTTCACGATGGAACTCTCACTTCTCCAGTTTACAATAGAGATTGTTCTCTCTTAGTTTCTGAAGTGCACGACAGACATCTGTGTGGTGGCTCTCCAGGGACTTGGAAAATATGAGGATATCATCGAGATAAACCACCACACACAATTGCAACAAATCTTGGAGGACATCCTTAATAAATTCCTGGAAAACTGCCGGGGCGTTACAAAGGCCAAAAGGCATTACCAGGTATTCATAATGGCCTGTTCTGGTATTAAACGCAGTTTTCCACTCGTCACCCTCCTTAATGCGCACGAGATTGTATGCCCCTCTCAGGTCAAGCTTTGTGAAAACCGTTGCTCCCTTGAGGCGGTCAAATAACTCCGTAATCAATGGAATCGGGTAGGCATTCTTAATCGTGACACGATTGAGACCCCTATAATCTATACAAGGTCTCAGTTCACCGCTCTTCCTTTTCACAAAGAAGAAACCAGCACCAGCAGGAGATGAGGACTTGCAGATGAAACCTCGAGAAAGTGCGTCAGCAACATACTCCTCCATGGCTTAATCCTCCAAGACCGACAAAGGGTAAACCCGGCCACGAGGAGGTATGGCACCAGGTTGAAGGTCAATTGCGCAATCATAAGGCCGGTGTGGAGGCAAACTACCAGCTTGATCAAAGACATCGCCAAAATCACGGTACTCCTCCGACAAGGAGGGGAGTGAAGCGGTGCACAGGACCTTGGATACCTTCAGGAAGCATGTCTCACTGCATTGTGGTGACCAGGAGAGAACCTCAGCATGGAGCCAATCAAAAGAGGGGTTGTGCCTCTGTAACCAAGGATAACCAATAACCAGCGGAAATCTGGGTGAGGAAATAACTTGGAATTGGATTATCTCATGGTGAAGAGCCCCTACGGCCATGGACAACGGAACCGTCTCATGAGTCACATGGGCAGGCTGTAAAGGTCTCCCGTCAAGAGCCTCAGTGGCAAGTGGAGTGTCACGCAACTGCAGTGGAATTGAGTGCTGCAAAACAAATGCAGCATCAATGAACAGGCCTGCAGCCCCAGAGTCGATTAGAGCCTGTATCACGATGGACGACTCAGCCCAAGAAAGGGTGACCAAAACCAGGGGCTTATCCTTCTGGATAACTGGGGACGAAACAACGCCACCTAAGGTCTGTCCATGACAGGACCTCAAGGTTCGAGCATTCCCTGGACGGGTAGGACAAGACTTCAAAAAGTGACCTGCCTGGCCACAATAAAGACACAATCTCTCCCTCCTCCTAAAGGCTCTCTCATCCGCAGAGAGACGCGTGAAGCCCAGGTGCATGGGTTCATCTTCACTGACCAACTCGGTACCAGGAGGCATGGGAGGTGAGGGAGGCATGGGTGGGACTACAAAGCTCGGAGGCAAACATACAGGAGGCTTCCGCAAGCGCTCCCTAAGAGAAAGTATTTCTCTGAGTCTGGAGTCAATGAGGATGGCAAACGAGATCAAGCTCTCCAGCTCAGTGGGTATATCTCGGGCTGCTATCTCATCCTTGATGGAATCCGAGAGACCATGAGAAAAAGCAGCCACGAGGGCCTCATTGTTCCAAGCAACCTCTGCTGCCAGAGTACGGAATTCAATGGCGTAGTTGGCAACAGTTCTCGTACTCTGTTTGATGGACATGAGGCACTTGGCAGCAGAAGCGGAGCGTGCGGGAACGTCAAAAACCCTTTTAAAGGAGGCCACAAACTGAGGGTAACTCAACACAACAGGTTTTTGCATCTCCCATAGAGGGTTAGCCCAGGCCAAGGCTCTCTCAGAAAGCAAAGATATCACGAAACCTACTTTGCTTCGGTCCGTGGGAAACGCCTGGGGCAGCATTTCGAAGTATATCTCAACCTGATTGAGAAACCCTCTGCATTGAACTGGATCGCCCCCAAATCGCTGGGAAAGTGGAGCAGAACCAGACATACCTCTTATAGAGGTAATACTCAAGGTGGGTGCCTGCACAGAGACTGGCGCAGCAGCAGGGATGGCCTGCGACTCAGGTTGTACCGGAGCAGCCACCGTGGGGATTCCAGGTGAGCCGTGCGATTCAGGAGCGTTTGTAACACCAAGGCAAACTGATCCATGCGGTGATCTTGCTCATCCAATCTGGAAAAAATATTACCAACAAGTGGATTGACTGTATCTTCTGAATTCATGGCCTTCGCGTACTGTCAGGAACCATGAAACAGACATACAGAAGTACAATCAAATCACAAAATTAAAAAATGAAGTGAAGCCAACCAAACAAAATTATACCACATCCCAAATATTGAATTTAGAAAAGAAAGCAAAGGGGGCGGTGACTAACCTCGACGGGACTTTTAACGGTAACAAACATTACATATATTGACAAAGGTCAAATAGCAATCACTCAAAAAGAGTTTTTTTAAGAAAAAGATTTTTTCAAAAGATTTATTATACAAAAAATAACAAATTTTTGCTAAAACAGCACTATAAATACATATATATATCCATACAATACATTGAGATCAGGAAGAATTGTTTGTGAACTCAGTCAATGTAGTAGGATGCTCGACATGTTTCACTCATAGACGAGTTTCTTCAGGAGCTTTGAATATCATTGACAAGTGTAATACTGCATGGATAAACACATACAAAAAGAGTGATTAAATAATACATGTGCCATTATTTACAATAAGCTTTAAAGAAAAAAGCAAATAATTGAATCTGATTGCTACAAACAACATTGATATGTACACAGTTATATGTATGGGGGGGCAAAGCATTAGGGTCGTTCAACAATCTAGGAGGCTGAGGGATCATACACTCACCTACTGTGTATTCAAACAACTAAATCAAAATAATCCCATATTGCAGGAAAAGTGAAGAGCCTCAATGGTAGATAGGAAGGGAGACATCAGGACTGTAGATGCTTGCAGAGAGGTGCTTCAAAATAGCAGTTTAAATGTATACTGATAGGATCCACGTTAGAAAGCCTGGACCCATATTTAGGGGTCAGGAGCTGCCATAAATAGATCACAGTATCCAAAATGGACAGGGAAGGTATCCTCCTAGCCACTCTCATACAAGGTAAAATGGACTTTGTATTACCGTAGGGCTTAACGAGTCTGATTGCACAGACATAAGAGTCTTGCATGTACACAGTCCTCCACAGAGTCAATCAAATCACACTTGTTTATTAACCACTTAAGGACCGCCGCATGCCAATGTACGTCATCACAATGGCATGTACAGGCACAAGCACGTACATGTACGTGCTTGCCTTCCAGCGGGTGGGGGGGTCCGATCGGACCCCCTCCCGCTGGATGCGGCGGTCCGTTTCGCTTCAGGAGCGATCCGGGATGAGGGGATGGCCGTTGGTTTCTGGCCATCCCCTCTTGATGGTTTTAACCCCCTGATTGCCCCTAGTTAACCCTTTCACCCCCTTTTGCCAGTGTCACTAAGCGATCGTTTTTCTGATTGCTGCATTAGTGGCGCTAGTGGCGCTAGGTAGCTAGTTATTTTTTTAGGTTCACCGCCAGGTTTTTATAGCGCTAGGTACCCCGATATACTACCCAATAATGGTTTTAACCCCCTGATTGCCCCTAGTTAACCCTTTCACCCCCTTTTGCCAGTGTCACTAAGCAATCGTTTTTCTGATCGCTGCATTAGTGTCACTGGTGTCGCTAGGTAGCTAGTTATTTTTTTAGGTTCACCGCCAGGTTTTTATAGCACTAGGTACCCCCATAAACTACCCAATAATGGTTTTAACCCCCTGATTGCCCCTAGTTAACCCTTTCACCAGCGATCACCGTATAAGTGTCACTGGTGACGCTGGTTAGCCAGTTAGTTATTTAGGTTCCCCGTCAGGTTTTTACATAGCGCCAGGGACCCCCATATACTACCTAATAAAAATTTTAACCCCCTGATTGCCCCTAGTTAACCCTTTCACCAGTGATCACCGTATAAGTGTTACGGGTGACTCTGGTTAGTTTGCTTTTTATAGCATCAGGGCACCCACCATTTATTACCCAATAAAGGTTTAACCCCCTGATCACCCGGCGGGTGATATCAATTAGGTTTTAGGGTCAGGGTCTGCGTCGCCCCAGGCAGCGCTAGGTTAGTGCCAGTACCGCTAACACCCACGCGCAAAGCATAAACCTCCCGTAGTGGTATAGAATCTGAACAGATCAATATCTGATCTGATCAGATCTATACTAGCGTCCCCAGCAGTTTAGGGTTCCAAAAAAACGCATTGTTAGCGGGATCAGCCCAGATACCTGCTAGCACCTGCGTTTTGCCCCTCCGCCCAGCCCACCCAAGTGCAGTATCGATCGATCACTGTCACTTACAAAACACTAAACACATAACTGCAGCGATCGCAGAGTCAGGCCTGATCCCTGCGATTGCTAACAGTTTTTTTTTGGTAGCGTTTTATATTTAAATCCAGAAGGCAGTGCTTGGTTTTCGGGGTTCCGTACATGGCTAGGCTCCCAAAAAGTCCCCCACATGTGGTATCCCCGTACTCGAGAGAAGCAGCAGAATTTATTTTGGGGTGTAATTTGACTTATGCCCATAGCATGTGTGAGCAATATATCATTTAGTGACAACTTTGTGCAAATAAAATAAAAAATTGTAATATTCCTGCAACTTGTGGCAAAATATAAAATATTTCATGGACTCAACATGCCTCTCAGTAAATAGCTTGGGTTGTCTACTTTCCAAAATGGGGTCATTTGGGGGGTTTTGTGCTATTTTGGCATTTTATGGCCTTCGAAACTGTGATAGGTAGTGAGGAGTGAAATCAAAAATTTGCACCCTTAGAAATCCTGAAGGCAGTGATTGGTTTTCGGGGTGCCGTACGCGGCTAGACTCCCAAAAAGTCCCACATATGTGGTATCCCCGTACTCAGGAGAAGCAGCAGAATATATTTTGGGGTGCAATTCCACATATAAGTATGGCATGTGTGAGCAATATATCATTTAGTGACAACTTTTTGTAAACTTTTTTTTTGTCATTATTCAATCACTTGGGACAAAAAAAAAATATTCAATGGGCTCAACATGCCCCTCAGCAATTTCCTTGGGGTGTCTATTTTCCAAAATGGGGTCATTTTGTGGGGGGGTTGTACTGCCATGCCATGCCACCTCAAGAAATGAGATAGGCAGTCATAAATTAAAAGCTGTGTAAATTCCAGAAAATGTACTCTAGTTTGTAGACGCTATAACTTTTGCGCAAACCAATAAGCAAGCAAGCCAGTCTTGAAACAAACAGCAGGAGATGGTTCCCTGTGATGTGACCAACGCGAAGGCAAATGAAAAAGTGAGCAGGAAGGCTTTAAATGGGCAGGTCAGACGAGCATCATCGGGAACAGCTGGTAACTGTGGAAAGAGAAGAGAGCTGGCAATTAGCCGACAGCCCAGAGGAGGAAGGGCTAAGCCAGCCCTGACACTGTCACGCTCCTGGCATTGGTGAACATGCCACGTAGTTTAGACCGATCGCATACTATCCTCTTATTGGGTGTTTCAAGATTGCAACTAAGACTTGTTACTATACTTACCTTGGGTTTATGTGCTTTAGTCAACCTACCACTATTGCCCCCAATACTACCTTCTGGACTATCTTCCGCGCTGCCTATCTCTACTCCCCCCCCCCCCATCGCCTAGTTTAAAAACCTTCCTAACTTTTTGGCTATCTTTACACCCAGCGGGCCCGCTACGCAGAATCCCACATATATATGTGATTCTGCATTTTCTGTGCTGTCACTGACTCCAGCAGATGCCGATCACCGGTTCCCGGTCAATGATTTGTGGCCAGGACCCGCCGATCCTAAACAACACAAAGCTCTCCTCTGACAGTGGCAATGTACCAGTTTCAGTGGCAGCCCGTCCATTGGGGGTGCCCAGGTGCCACTCCCTCTCTCCATGCCACCCCCCATATGTATAATGGATAGATTCATGCATAGCCCCTATTCATGGATCCGGCCCCTTTTAGGATGCCGGGTGCATGAATTACAGTGCCAGGTTTTTTTTAAAGCACCTGATTAGAGCCAGAGGCGCTAATAAGCTTCAAAATAGGGTGGGTTCAGGATGCAGAGAGTGCACACCAATCCTACCCAGGTGTGTTGCAACAGCGAATTAATATTCGCTGTTGCAACACTGATTCTCCTCCCGGCCAATTGGGAAGCAGGTATAAAACCCATTTCCTGATTGGCCAAAATGTCAGGCGATTCTATTGGATGCCTAGCGCCAGAAGGAGCAGAGAGGAGACACACTGCGGAAGCTGCCCCAGGAGAGGACACTGGAGCAGCTTTCTCCAAGCCGTGGGTGTTAGTGCCGTGCAATTCTGTGCCCTGGGTGGGGGTGGGGGGTAGGGGCAGTTGTGCTAGTGCTGCTCCACCAGCTGCCACTGACTGGTTTAATAAAGGAAGAAAAAAACAGCACAAAAATCAGCGATGTTAATTGTGTCCCAATACTTTTGACAATATAGTGTATGCCAGACCTTGAAACTGTCTGTGTCATTAAAATGTATGGTACACAAAATTATCAGTAGCTGGCACTTCAAATTCCTTTACAGCCCATCAGTTTAGATAATATAACTATAAATGAAGGACCTAGAATTATTGCTCTCACTGTGGTGTGCATTGCAATATCCAATATGTGTAACACTATTTTTTTTTTTTTACATGCGCACTGCGCACACATTTGCATTCATAAGTGTCAATTCAGAGCAACAGGGGTGCTTTAAATTTTAAAATTTTGTTTATTTAATAAAATTTTTTATATTTTGTGGGCTGGGGAATCCCCGCCCTGCAGATTCACATCTTAACTTCCTTCTTTAGAACTTTTATTTCTCCTAATTACCGCTGAAACTCAAAGTCTCCATCAGATTCTTATTTTTCATTTTTTTTCAAGTGTATCTATGGTCAAAACCTAAAATCATATAAGTACTTGCAAACTATATTTCAATTTCAGTCCTTTCTAGCTTACTCCCAAAGCTGGGACTCCTGTCAGAAGGAGATGATGCTACTGGAGGGAGGATTTGACTTTCTCCTCCTTCCAGCCTGCATGGGGCAGAAAAGAGCAAGCACTAAACCGGAACTGTCCTCAGTCTCAGCGCTGTGCTACTGAGGAAGGAGGATGGAATGTGTCCATTTTCCTCTCTCCCCCTGTCATATGACTAGTCACTTGTCACATGACTCTATTGTGGACACCTAATATAATGGGGCACCCTGATGTAGAAACCTGATGTAAAGGGGGACTCTACTGAGGACACCTGCAGTAAAGGGGGGCGTTATTGGGGACACCTGATGTAAGGGGGCACTCTGGTGGGGACACCTGATGTAAAGGGTGACACTATTGGGGACACTTGATGTAAAGGGGGACTCTATTGGGGACACCTGGAGTAAAGGGGGACTCTACTGGGGACACCTGATGTAAGGGAGCACTCTGGTGGGAACACCTGATGTAAAGGGGGACTTTATTGGAGACACTTGATGTAAAGGGGAACTCTATTCGGGACACCTGGAGTAAATGAATACTCTATTGGGGACACCTGATGTAAAGGGGGACTCTACTGAGGACACCTGCAGTAAAGGGGGCTCTATTTGGGACACCTGATGTAAGGGGGCACTCTGGTGGGGACACCTGATGTAAAGGATGCCTGTATTGGGGACACTTGATGTAAAGGTAGAATCTATTGGGGACACCTGGAGTAAAGGAGGACTCTATTGGGGACACCTGATGTAAAGGGGGATTCTACTGAGGACACCTGCAGTAAAGGGGGATGCTATTGGAGACACCTGATGTAAGGGAGCACTCTGGTGGGGATGCCTGATGTAAAAGGTGACACTATTGGGGACACTTGATGTAAAGGGGGACTCTATTGAGGACACCTGGAGTAAAGGAATACACTATTTGGGACACCTGATGTAAAGAGGGACTCTACTGAGGACACCTGCAGTAAAGGTGGGCTCTATTGGGGACACCTGATGTAAGGGCACACTCTATTGGGGACACCTGATGTAAGGGAGGACTCTATTGGGGACACCAACGGTTGGCGGGCGTTGCAATTCGCCATCTTCACCCTGTCTCGGGATGACCTTGTCCCGGCACTACCTACTCCTATTAATGAACCATCTTGAAGTTTGTAAACTTTGTGAGGATCCCACACGTAGTCACTATGCCCTGTGGGTTTGCACTGCTGTGTCACATGTTTCAGAGCCCAGCTTCTGACCAACAGAGGTACCATGGGATATGTAGTCCTTAGAAATGAAGGAAAAGCCGCAAAGCATGCTGGGAAGCCAGGAAATTGTGGAAAGAGAGGCCAGCAGACAGGCAGCACTCCCTATATGAAAGGAGATTTTTCCAGTAAGATTATATTGAATTGTGAATAATAACTATTATTTGTGTTGTTATTACAATGTTGATGTTATGAAAAGAAATGTATGCTGTGACTAGAGATCTCCTTTAAGAATGTGATATTTCAGAATAACTTGCAGTCAGTGAATCAATATGAGGAAATGAAGAGGCTCTATATTAAAGCAGCTGCCAATAAAAGGAACAATTAAAAATTCCGGGACCAGCGATAGTTCATTAATAAGATAAAGGGGCCAATTTATAAGAGATGAATTGAATAGTTCGATGTTTTTTTTCACAAGTCCAATCAGTTGGTATAGTGACAGTGGGGTTGATTTATTAAAGGCAAAAAGTCTGTTAAAGCGCAACTAAACTCTTTCAATCAACATGAGCTATGTTTAATCCCTATGTTGCTAGTATTAATAAATAGAACGGTATATTTATTTGTCTTAAACTTTCTTTTAAATTTCTTCTTTTACTTCCTGGTGTCTGGCCTAGGCCAAAATAATGTTGTACATCCCAGGGGTCTTTATGGGAGGAGGGGCTTTCACCAGGGCCGCTGAAAAGGCAGTACAGCCAGCCCTCCTGTACTGGGTCTGGGCCCCATCAGATCAAAAGGGGGGGCCCAGGCACCTGTCGAGCAGGAGGGCCTCCCCCTGCAGCGCTACCAGCTTCTCCCCTTCTTTCTCCCTCCAGCTGCACTGCAGCGGGATTGGTCCTAGTACACGCGCCCCTTCCATCTACTGTCCAAGCTCCCCCTGTGTGCCCCTTTCCCAAGCAGCGCTGCCGGCAGTGGTGGCTGGGGAAGTTTTAGGATGGGGGGGCGCAAGACCCCGCCCTTCCTTTTTGACCCATCCCACTTGGTGAAAATGGGCGTGGTTTCAGTGAAATAGTGGGCATGGCTCTAAGGTGGTGTAGTTAGTGTCTGAGATGAACGAGGGACGGAGGGAGAGAGGGATGGAGGGACAGCAGGCCCAGATCCTACACAACATTAGAAATATGTGTATTCTAGAAAGTTTAACAATCAGCAGATAAAGATATTCCAAAAACCTGGTGTTAGCACTTCAATCATCCCGGCACCATGGTTGTTATGGTTCAGGATGATTGAAGCACATTATTTCTATTATAACATTGTAATATAAAATGAAATAATTCAACTCACCATAATGCAGAATCAGTGGGAGCCCTGAGCGTGTCACTAGCCACGTCGCCTGCCACCAGATGCCGTCAGGTGTCCCCAGCGGAGTCCGTCCTTACATCAGGTGCCCCCAGCAGATTCCCTCCTTACATGCAGCCTGTGTCACATAAAATGCAGCCTGTGTCACATAAAATGCACCCTGTGTCACCACCAAATTGCAGCACCCTGTGTCACCACCAAATTGCAGCAGCCGGTGTCACCACCAAATTGCAGCAGCCTGTGTCACCACCAAATTGCAGCAGCCGGTGTCACCAAGAAGTTAATGCTACATAAATCATCTGCCCTTACTCAAGATGACCACAGCTAGAAATGCTAGGGGGGGTGTTTTTCAACGTGGGTTCTCAACAAAGTAAAGAATGGGGACATGGATTGATGGATGGGGGTGGGGGGGGGGTTACTTTAAATATTAAAAATGAATCAAATAGCGTCTTTGGCTTGTGGTGTTCAGATTCAGTTTAGTTCCACTTTAAAATGCCTCCCCAAAACCTCAGTGTTTGTTAGAATATGGGAATAGAAGGCATTTCTTTCACAGATCTCTAGAAAAAGACTCAATGGGTTGTTTTATGTCAATTAGTATCAGAAATAATGAGCTGAGTGAAGAATATAAATAGAAAGGCTTTGACTCTTGTGAATGGAAAAAGTGCATTGACTTCTAAATGACTTCTTTCTGCGCTGGAACTCTGTGATTTAGATTCACATGTGCCAAATTCACTTTAAAAGGGGGATTCATAGTGGTATTAACCACTTGCTTACCGGCCACTTTCACCCTCTTCCTGCCCAGGCCAATTTTCAGCTTTCAGCGCTGTCACTCTTTGAACGACAATTGTCCGGTCATGCAACACTGTACCTCAAATTTTTATCATTTTCTTTTCACACAAATAAAGCTTTATTTTTGTGGCATTTAATCACCACTGGGGGGTTTTTAATTTTTTGCTAAAGAATCAAAAAATCAGAATTTTTACAAAAAAAAACATTTTTCAGTTTGGTAAAATTTTTTGCAAACAGGTAATTCTTCTCTTTTACTGATGTGCACTGATAGGCGGCACTGATGGGTACTGACTGGCACAGATGAAGTTGCACTGATGAGGCGTCACTGATAGGCACTGATAGGTGGCACTGATGAAGCTGCACTGGTGGGAAAAGATGAGGTGGCACTGATGAGGCTGCACTGATAGGTGGCACTGATGGGCTCTGGTAGGTGGCACTGATGAGCTCTGGTAGGTGGCACTGATGGACTCTGATAGGCGGCACTGATGAGACTACACTGATGGGCACTGATAGGCTGCAATGATGGGCACTGATAGGTACTGATGGACACAGATGAAGCTGCACTGATGAGGCGGCACTGATAGGTGCCACTGATGAAGATGCACTGATGGGCAAACATGAGGTGGCACTGATGGGCTCTGATAGGTGGCACTGATGGGCTCTGATAGGTGGCACTGATGGGCTCTGATAGGTGGCACTGATTGTCTCTGATAGGTGGCACTGATGGACATTGATAGGTCGCACTGATAGGCTCTGATAGGTGGCACTGATGGACTCTGATAGGCGGCACTGAGAGGTGGCACTGATGGGCTCTCATAGGTGGCACTGATGAGACTACACTGATGGGCACTGATAGGTGGTACTGATGGGCTCTGATAGGCGGCTCTGAGAGGTGGCACTGATTGGCTCTGATAGGTGGCACTGATAGGGGGCACTGGTAGGCAGCACTGATAGGCAGCACTGATAGGCAGCACTGATAGGCACTGATGAGGCTGCATTGATGGGCACTGATAGGTGGTACTGATGGGCTCTGATAGGCGGCACTGAGAGGTGGCACTGATTGGCTCTGATAGGTGGCACTGATGGGCACTGGTAGGCAACACTGATAGGCAGCACTGATAGGAGGCACTGATGAGCACTGATAGGTGGCACTGATGGGCTCTGATAGGCAGCACTGAGAAGTGGCACTGATTGGCTCTGGCAGCACTTATGGGCACTGATAGTTGGCACTGGTGGCCACTGATTGGCAGCACTGGTAGGCACTGATGGGCATTGATTAGCAGCACTGGCGAGCACTAAAAGGTGACACTAATTAGCAGCGCTGATGAGCACTGATAGGTGGCACTGGCAGGCACTGAGAGGTGGGACTCATTAGCAGCACTGATGAGCACTGATAGGTGGCACTGGCGGGCACTGAGAGGTGGGACTAATTAGCAGCACTGATGAGCACTGATAGGTGGCACTGATCACACGTTAAAAGTCCGCTGTGATTGGCCCTTTACTATGATCTGCGATCAGCTGAGTCCAAAGGACTTGACGGTCACCAAGTGCGCCGGCTGCGTGCTGCAGGGGGCACGTGATCATGGGAGGACATCTATTGACGCCCCCCCCCCCCCCCAGCACTGTAGTTGTCTTTCCGAGGCTCTCGTGCACATCCCTGGATCGGTATGGGACTCAGGTACGTTTCAGGAGGGATTGGGGGGGGCACTGCTGAACACAGTAGGTTTTTTACCTTCATGCATACAATGTATAAAGGTAAAAAATCTTGAGCTTTTACACTTACTTTAACTTGCAACTTTGGAAAGAATATGAAGCGCTTCTCCTGATCATCATGCAGTTGTTCATAAGTTGGTAAAAAACCTCTGTATACAATGCCGGATTAAACTCTTTGGAGGCTCCTAGGCCATGGAAACCTTGGGGCCCCCTTGCAGCTTTCTGGAGGTTTCCTGTGAGTGTGCTCTAGTAGGATAACATTGAAGTATGTAGTGCGCATGTCGTCCACTAGATGGATTGCAAAGCGGACTGTTTGCGAGGTGACTTGACGGAGCCTGAGAGCCGGTGATCGGATTAACGAGGTTCGGAGATGCTTGTCGGAGTAGCGGGGGACCGGATCCAGCCAGCGGAGCGACACAGAGCATCTGGCCCAGTCTAAGCTGAAGTAAGCTGCAGTTACCGGACCAAAGTCATCACCCATAACTCTGATCCAGTTGGTGAGCGGGTTACGGCCCACCGTTTATTATTATTGCACGCAGTTAGACTCACTCATAGGCCTTTGTGAAGTCTGTAGTTCCACGGAGGCATAACTGAGCCACTGACATTGAGTAGGCTTGAGGCCTAGTTCACTTTAGCGCCCAAGTATGATTACAAGTTCTTGGAACTATACCTGGAGCATTCTAAGTTAACATTTCCACCTACACCTTTGGATTACAAATACCTGAGGAACTACTTAAGCTAGCGAAGAAAGAAGATAAAGGAGAAAGTACTTTAAGTGAGGCCTCACGTAAAACTTTAAGTAGTGGGAGCTCCCAGGTTTAGATAATAACATACATATATATTGCTTACTGTATTTGACTGTTGATTTATATTGTACTGACGTCCTACGTTGGGATGCCAGTGCAGTCCCTGTAACCACCTGTTTGATATACCTTCAGTAAAAGTATTCCTGGTTAAGAGTACAATTGTATGGCATACTGTTTTTCCCCACCAGGTGGAGCCAGAGGATCCTGAGGAATCGATGCAGGTACATTATACTGTATTATATTGTACTGTATTATTATTGAACCACAGCTGGGACAGACTTACGTTAAGGGGGGTCTCTCAGAAGAGTGCAGGCCCAATTCAAACTAGCAGCTCCTTCGGGGGTCAGTGCTACACTCTATTGCAGGGCTGGACTGGGACAAAAATTAGGCCTTGGACTTCAGCCTGACTGGCCCACTTTAATTTTGTAAACACGCTTAAAAACAGTATATATACACAGGGGACACAGGTGGACGCCGTGGGGGGGGGGGGGGGGGGGTGGAGGGCCCAGGGGGACATTGTGGGGGGAAAGGAGGACACAGTGGGGGGTGGAGGACACAGGGGGACCTTGTGAGGGGGTGGAGGACACAGTTGGACATTGTGGGGGGGGGGTGGAGAACACAGGTGGACACCGTGGGTGGGTGGAGGGCCCAGGGGAACACCGTGGGGTGTGCGGAACACAGGTGGACACGGTGGGTGGAGGGCCCAGGGGGACACCGTGGGGGGTGTCAAGGGCCCAGGGGGACACCGTGGGGAGGGTGGAGGACATAGGGGGACTCTGTGGGGGGGGGGGTGGAGGACACAGTTGGACACAGTGGGGGGGGGTGGAGGACAGAGAAGGACACCGTGGGGGATGGAGGACATAGGGGTACACTGTGTGGGGGGTGGAGGACACAGGGGTACACTGTGTGGGGGGTGGAGGACACAGGGGTACACTGTGTGGGGGGTGGAGGACACAGTGGGGGGGTGGAGGGCCCAGTTGAACACAGTGGGGTGGTGGAGAACACAACTGGACACAGTGGGGGGTGGAGGACAGAGGGGGACACTGTGGGGGATGGAGGACAGAGGGGGACACCGTGGGGGATGGAGGACAGAGGGGGACACCGTGGGGGGTGGAGGACAGAGGGGGATAGTAAGACCTCTCATGGTGCGCTGCTCTCTGCTGACCCCTCCGCTCTTCTCGTCCATCCCGGGTGATGTCATGTACAAGCACGTGGGGTGGATGGGAGGGGAGGAGGGTCCGATCTCCAGTACATGCCCGCTCTCTTATATGTCAAAAAATCTGCATTTTTTTTTTTTTGCTAGAAAATGGTGACTTCTATAGATGAGCCAATCCAGAGATTCTCTATCAATGTGCCGTGTTCAATGCTTTGTTACCAAGCAGTGTACTTTTTTACTTTCTTTGCACATCTGATAACATTCTGCATGATTATCTTCTCTGTAGATCTTTTCTTATGCCCAGGAAATGTGAATAACCTAAAAAACCTCTGACATGCTCACCGCTTCCTCCCACCACTTCCCTCCCCCCATTTACACCACAAAGGCCTAGAAAATGATCACCTCAGCAAAACCATCTGTCACTACTCCATGTATATACTGATGTGCGGAACATAGCAAGGCCTCGGTCACAAGGGGCGTATCGGTGCATCCTGTATGTCCTGAGCACAGGTGACCCAGGCATGCGCATGCAGGCAGTCCCATTGATGTCAATTGGATGCAGTGGCTGCACGGACACAGCTGGGGTTCCCAATATGACATCTGGGTGCTAGGTGGTAAAAAGACCAGGGGATTCAGCCCGAAGTCCAAGCCCGGCACTGGGGGAGGGGGGGTGTTACCTACCTGAAGGGGACTGACCATTACACTAACCTACCTGACACACACCGACCTATGACAGTGCGCCCTACCTGACATACACTGACCTACCTGACACTCTGACCCAGACTGACCTACCTGACACACACTGACCTACCTGACATATATTGACCTACCTGACACACACTCACCTACCTGACACAAACTCACCTACCTGACACACACTCACCTACCTGACACACACTGACCTACCTGACATACTCTGACCCACACTCACTCACCTGACACACACTAACCTACCTGACGTACTCTGACCTACCTGACATACAGTGACATACACTGACCTACCTGACACTCACTGACCCGCACTGACCTACCTGACACACACTGGCCCACACTGACCTACTTGACCCACACTGACCTACCTGACATATACAGGCCTACCTGACCCACACTGACACACACTGACCTAACTGATATACACTGACCTACCTGACACACACTGACCTATCTGACACATACGGGCCTACCGGACACACACTGACCTACCTGACACACACTGACCCACACTGACCTACCTGACCCACACTGACCTACCTGATCCACACTGACCTACCTGACACACACTGACCTACCTGACACACACTGACCTACCTAACACACTAATCTACCTGACATACTCTAACCCACACTGACCTACCTGACACACACTAACCTACCTGACATACTCTGACCCATACTGACCTACCTGACACACACTGACCTACCTGACCCACACACTAACCTACCTGACACGCACTGACCTACCTGACATACAGTGACATACACTGACCTACCTGACATACACTGACCCACACTGACCTACCTACACATACGGTCCTACCTGACACTCACTGACCCACACTGACCTACCTTGCACACACTGACCCACACTGACCTACCTGATACATATGGACCTACCTGACCCACACTGACCTACCTGACCCACACTGACCTACCTGACCCACACTGACCTTCCTGACACACACTGACCTACCTGACATACACTGACCCACACTGACATACCTGACACATACGGGCCTACCTGACACACACTGACCTACCTGACCCACACTGACCTTCCTGACACACACTGACCTACCTGACATACACTGACCCACACTGACATACCTGACACATACGGGCCTACCTGACACACACTGACCTACCTGACGCACACTGACCTACCTGCTATACACTGACCTACCTGACGCACACTGACCCACATTGACCTACCTGACAAATACAGGCCTACCTGACCCACACTGAACTACCTGACACACACTGACCTACCTGACCAAACTTCAGGCAGCCAGAGCCATGACAGGACAAGAGAGGAGAGCCGCCTGCCCAAGCGCCGAGTGGGGATCTTCTCACAGTGGCGCGGCAGCCACAATTCCTGCCTTCTGGAGCCCGCAGCACCTATGATGGGTGTCACACATCCCGCGGTCCCCACATTACCAGTGGGACGTCCATCATAGGCACTGCAGGTTCCAGAAGGCGGGACCTGCTATGTCACTCAGCCATGCTCGGGGTCAGATCAGTCCCCACTTGGCGGCGGCGCTCGGGGTAGTGTTGCCACCTGTCCAGGATTCACCCGGACAGTTCGGGTTTGGAATCATGTGTCCGGGTTTCAACCTGAAACCCGGAAACATTATTTAAACTGGGCTATGGCTTCCCAGCAGGGTTGCTGCATGCAGTTGTCTAAGCTGAGAATGTCAGGGTTCTCAGGTCACTCCTTACATCAGAGTTCCCTTTTACACCAGAGGTCACAGTGTTTCCCCTTACATCAGAGTTCTCAGTGTTACCCCTTAAATCATGGTTCCCAGAGCATCCATTACTCCCCAGAGTTCTCCCTTACATCAGAGTCTGCAGAGTCCTCCCTTACAGTGAAAGGGAACTCTGCGAGTTCAGATGTAAAAGGAGAACTCTGTGGACTCTGATGTAAAGGGGGACCTTTGTTGTTAACTTCATATGTTTAGAAATGTTATTTAATAGCAAAATATATCTATAAAAACAAATTGCTCTGCGCTGCTAAAGTGTTCAGGTTTGACTTGAAGAAAAGGTGGCAACCCTAGCTCGGGGCTAATAACAGAACTGTGCATGCACGAGACCTGGGGCTTTTTGGGGACCCACTTGGGGCTCCACCCTCCCCATCCCGACACCACTGCTGTGTGGATCCAGGTGCATGCAGGGCGTGTCCCTGAACTCCGACACTGAGCTCCATTTACAGAATGAACTCTGCGATATTAACCACTTGCCGACCAGCCGCTGTCATCGCCGCAGGTGTATGTCGACATCTTTTAAAGGTGATAGCAGGTGCGCACGCTCGCCCCCGGAAGCGGGGTACCCGATGCGCATGGCCGGCAGCCACGATGTCCGCCAGCCAGGTTGCTACAGAGCTTTGTAAATGAAGTAAAGTTTCCCTTTACAAAGAATAGAATACCCAATCACGTGCAAGGAAGTTAAAAAAAAAACAAAAAAACAGCATTTTTGCTTGAACGTGATTGGATGATAGAAGTCAACAGAGCTTCTGCTCATCCACTAAGCCCTGGAGCAGTGGCGGTTGGTGCTCAATATTTTGGGAGGGTCGGCGAACCAACGCCCACCCCCCCCATGCGGCAGATGGATGGGAAGGCAGTGCCTCCACTGGGAGACGTATGGGAAGGCGGCTATCCCACCCCCCCCCCCCCCATCCCCATGGGAGATGGATGGGAAATCGGCAATCAGAGGCCTCCTTACTTTAGGAGGCAGATGACAAGGATCTGGGGTAGGGCTGCTGCTCCTCGTTCTAGCTACTCCTCGCTCTGGGGCAGTTGCTTCTCCTTAGACTCCCTGACCAATCGGACTCAGGACTCTGATTGACTGGGGGGAGAATCAGGAAGACAATAGCGAATATTAATTTGCTATTGTCACACAACTGGGTGGGTTCAGGGCACAGTGCTCTGCACCCCGAGCCCACCCTCAGGCTCTAATCATGTGCTTCAAAAAACAAACAAACATTGAAATCCATGCGTCTGGCACCCCTGTGCCCCATATGGATAGGCCGCCACTGCTCTGGAGCAACTGCTCTTGCAGAGTAAAACTGCACATTGCAAAGTGCACAGCCTATTTCCCTTTAGTAAATCAACCCCACTACATGCAGGGACTTTTAGAGGCAGGAGAAAAAAAATATCAGGCGCCCTTAACAGCCACATTAACCCCTTGCCAACCAGCGCACAATGATGTACGTTGGCACAATGGCACGGCTGGGCAAATGCGTACAGGTACGTCCCCTTTAAATTGTGGCATTGTGGCCGTGCGCACCCTCCACGTACTCCGTGACTGCGCCCGTGGGTCCCGCAGACTAGATGTCTGCCGGGGGGGGGGGGGGGCCTCGCGATCGTGTCATGGAGCGGAAGAACGGGGAGATGCCTATGTAAACAAGGCATTTCCCCCGTTTTGCCTAGTGACATGACAGGGATCTACTGCTTCTTGTCGTCGGGAGCAGTGATCGCTGTCGTGCCAGTGGTAGCCCATGCCCCACACACTTAGAATCACTCCCTAGGACACACTTAACCCCTTGATCGCCCCCCTAGTGTTTAACCCCCTTCCCTGCCAGTGTCAGTTACACAGTAATCAGTGCATTTTTATAGCACTGGTCGCTGTATAAATGACAATGGTCCCACAATGGTGTCAAAGGTGTCCGATGTGTCCGCCATATTGTCGCAGATCTCCGCCATTACTAAAAAAAAAAATATATATAATAAAAATGCCATAAATCTATCCCCTATTTTGTAGACGCTATACCTTTTGCGCAAACCAATCAATATACGCTTATTGCGATATTTTTTTAAACCAAAAATTTGTAGAAGAATAAACATCGGCCCAAACTGAGAAAGAATTTTTTTTATTTTTTTTTTATATTTTTTGGGGGATATTTATTATACCAAATATAGATTTTTTTTTTTCAAAATGTACGAGTTTTTTTTTGTTTTTAGCGCAAAAAATAAAAACCGCAGAGGTGATCAAATACCACCAAAAGAAAGCTCTATTTGTGAGGAATAATGGGATTTTTATATACAGCTTACCTGTAAAATCCTTTTCTTGAGAGTACATCACGGGACACAGGGGCTTCATTACATAGTGGGTTATATAGGCACCTCTGGTGATTGGACACTGGTTGACCCTAATTAAGGAGAATTCCTCCCCTATATAACCCCTCCCATCCGGGAGGCACCTCAGTTTTGTAGCAAAGCAATAAGAACCACGTAAAACCCAAGAGGGGCGGGAGCCCTGTGTCCCGTGATGTACTCTCAAGAAAAGGATTTTACAGGTAAGCTGTATATAAAAATCCCATTTTCTTGATCATACATCACGGGACACAGGGGCTTCATTACATAGTGGGATGTCCCATAGCAATGCTCAGGTTGAGGGGAGGGAGACACAGATCATAAACATAGACCGCCAGGGACCTGAGGACCTAAACTGCAGCCTGCAGTACACTGCGCCCGAAGGCGATATCCTCTTGCCCTCTGACATCCACCTGATAGAATCTGGTGAATGTGTGGACTGATGACCAAGTCGCAGCCTTACAGATCTGAGCCAGGGAGGCCTGGTGATGCACTGCCCAAGAAGCACTGACAGCCCTAGTAGAGTGCGCTTTCACCTGAAAAGGAGGAATCTTCCCTTTTAAGCTATAGGCCTGAGAAATAACCTGTCTGATCCACCTCGAGAGAGTGGACTTTGACGCTGCCTGACCCCTTCTAGGGCCTTCTGGCAGAATAAATAAGCAGTCAGTTTTTCTTATCTGAGCAGTTGCTTGAAGATAAAGACTGATTGCTCTAACCACATCTAAAGTGTGTAAGGACTCTTCCTCTATGGACTGAGGATTTGGAAAAAAGGATGGTAGGATTATATCTTGATTCAGATGAAAACCTGAAACCACCTTAGGTAGAAAGGACCTATTGGGACGCATAACCACCCGGTCCTTATGGATAATTAAATAGGGCTCTTTACAAGAAAGAGCTGCCAATTCTGATACCCTTCTAGCCGTGGATATGGCTACTAGGAAGACTAGCTTCTTTGTCAAGAGGACTAACGAAGCGAGATGCAAAGGTTCAAATGGTTGGGATTCTAAGGCCGAGAGAACCAAATTCAGATCCCATGGGCATACCGGAGGTCTGACTGGCGGTCTTATCCGCATAGCCCCCTGGATAAAGGCCCGTACCAGGGAATGTGATGCAAGCGGTCTTTGAAAAAAGACCGACAGGGCCGAAATCTGCACCTTGATGGTGCTTATGGCCAAATTCAATTCAAGGCCTGATTGGAGAAAGGCCAAGATTCTGCTAATGACATACCTTCTGGGATGCCATCTCCTGGATTCACACCAGGAAACATATGCCCTCCAGATCTTGTAATAGATACGCCTGGAGGCCGGCTTTCTGGCATTGACCAGAGTGGAAAGGACTGGCCCCGAAAGACCACGGCCTTTCAATATGTGGGTCTCAGCAGCCAGACCGTCAAATTTAGACTGCGTAAAGCAGGATGGTAAATTGGGCCCTGCGAGAGCAGATCTGGCCGGAGAGGGAGGGTCCATGGCCTGCCCACCGCTAGCTTCATGATTTCTGCGAACCATGGTCGCCTGGGCCAAGCCGAAGCCACTAGAAGGACCGACTTCGCCTCCCTCTTGACCCTTCCCAGGAACCGTGACAGTAGCGGGCTCGGGGGGAAGGCATAGATCAGATTGTACTGATTCCAGGGAACCGTCAGAGCATCTGACCCCTGAGCAAGTGCATCTCTTGTCCTTGACAAAAAGTTGTCCAGTTTCCTGTTGAATCTGGACGCAAAAAGATCCACGTCTGGAGTGCCCCACTTGTAACATATGTCTCGAAACACATCGGGGTGCAGAGCCCATTCTCCTGGGCACAACTGCTGGCGGCTGAGATAATCCGCCTGCCAATTCTCCACTCCTGGGATGAAGACTGCAGAGAGGCACGGAACATGCTCTTCTGCCCAGACAAGTATGCGATTCACCTCCTTTTGGGCCACCAGACTTCTGGTACCGCCCTGGTGATTGATATAAGCCACCGCGGTGGCATTGTCGGACTGAATCCGAACCGGGAAGCCTCGCAGTCTGTGAGACCACTCTCTGAGTGCCATGTAAACTGCCCGAATCTCTAGGATATTTATAGGCAGCAGACTTTCGGTCGCAGACCATTTTCCCTGCGAGCATGTTCCCTCTAATACGGCTCCCCAGCCTGTCAGGCTGGCATCCGTTGTGACAATCTTCCATGAGAGGGGAAGAAAGGTTTTGCCTTTTAGCAAATTTCTGGTTTGTAACCACCAGACAAGACTCTTGCGTGCCCGGGGGGATAAACGCATAGGAAGATCCAGAGATTGGGGCTTCCTGTTCCAAATCGCAAGGATGCATCTTTGCAGGGGCCTTGAGTGGAACTGGGCAAATGGGACAGCCTCGAATGAGGCGACCATCTTTCCCAACAGTCTCATACATAGGCGAATAGAGGGAGATCTTCTGCCCAGAACTAGGCGCACCAGATCTCCAATGGCCAAGGCCTTTGGCCCTGGAAGGAACACCCTGCCCTGAGCGGTGTCGATAATGAGACCCAGGAAATCCAACCTGGTGGTCGGTTGCAGAGACGACTTTTCTAGGTTTATAATCCAACCTAGGCGGCCCAGATGTTCTAGCGTTTTGGTGACGCTGCGACTTAGGCTCGTTGTAGTTCTCTCTACGAGAAGCAAGTCGTCTAGGTAAGCCATGATGGCTATGCCCTGAACTCTTAAAGTTGCTAAGAGAGGGTCTAGAATCTTCGTGAAGACTCGGGGGGCCGTAGCTACGCCGAACGGCAGGGCCACAAATTGAAAATGGCGCTGCTCTACCGCGAACCTTAGAAACTTCTGGTGTGCGGGAAATATTGGCACATGGAGATATGCATCTCTGATATCTATTGATGCCATGAATTCTCCTCCCTGCAGGGAGGAAACCACAGTGCGTATAGACTGCATCCGGAAGGTCTGGATGTGTAGAAACCGATTTAAGTCTCTCAGATCCAAGATAGGTCTGACACTTCCGTTTGGTTTTGGGACGGTGAAGAGATTCGAATAAAAACCTGAACCCTGATCTTTCGGGCTCACCTCTACTATCACACCTTGGGATAGTAACTGATCTAAGGCCAGGAGTAGCGGTTTCCGCTCTATCGGATCCTTGGGGATCCTTGACCTTAGAAAACGAGAGGGTGGAATCTTCTGAAACTCTAGCCTGTAGCCCAGAGATACCGAAGAGATCACCCATTTGTCCTGAATCTCCTCCCGCCAGGCGCCTGCGAACCGCAGGAGCCTTCCCCCCACTCGGCCGAGCGGGGGCGCCCCTTCACAAGGAGGTCTTGGAGGTTTGCTTGGCAGGCTTCCGCCCCCAAGTCCTCTTCTGTCCCTGGGCTCGGCCCTGAGGCTTTCTAGCAGCGGAGGGCTGGGAAGGCCGTCGCCACTGTTTAGAGCTTGACGCTTCGGGAGAAAGAGTACGCCTGAATGAGGGACGCTTACTCTTCTTGACTGGAAGGAGTGTAGATTTACCTCCTGAAATATTTTGGACGAATTTATCTAATTCTTCTCCAAACAAACGCTCCCCTTTAAATGGGAACCCAGCCAAATGCTTTTTGCATGACATCTCAGCGGCCCAATTTTTTAGCCATAGAGCCCTACGCATGTGTACCAACATGAGGGACAAACGTGATGCTTGTTGGACAGAATCCAAAATCGCATCAATTATGAAACATAGGATGTGAGGCATCTCTGCATATTTCTCTACTTCCTCGCTGGGGAGGAGTTCAAACATTTGTTTGACCTGTTCCTTAAGGAACTGACACAACCCCACGGCTGCGACTGTAGGTTGCACCACAGCGCCGGCCATGGAAAAGGAGGCTTTTAACAAGGTTTCCAGCCTTTTGTCAGCTGGATCCTTAAATACCTGCGCATTATCCAAAGGACAAGTTAGGTTTTTATTCACACAAGAGATAGCCGCATCAACAGATGGGGCCCCCCATTTCTTGGTGAAACTTTCCTCCACGGGATAATACATAGAAAACCTCTTGGGAGGAGTAAACAGTTTATCGGGATGTCCCCAGTCCTCATACATCAAGTCAGCCATTAAAGGATGAATTGGGAAGGAACAAGCAGTCTGTGGGGCTTTCCTGACTCCCAGGGAAGAGACAGAGGATGTAGCGACTTCAGCAGCTGGCATTCTGAACGTGGTACGCACCAATTCAGTGTAATACTGCACCTGCTTTCTGAGTGCCTGGGAGGAGGGGACTAACTCCTCATCCTCTGACTGATCCGACTGCTCATGATCCCTTTCCAAAGATAGGGATCTCTCCTCATTTTCAGAGCAACTGTCTGAGAGAGGGATTTCAGCAGAGGGAGGGGATCTACCCCTTTTTCTGCTATCTTTTAGGGAAGCAGAAATAAAATTCATTATCCTCCCTTCAAAACTCTCCAATGAAGCCCTAAGGGAGTCCTCAGTGACATAGACCGGGGCTGCGACATTAGGAGAGGCTGCAAAGCCTGAAAGGGGCACTGACTCGTCTTGAGATGCAGGCTCCACTCTTGCAGAGGGGGATGGTAATCTGCATGCACTTTTGGAACCCCTGGACCTAGGCGGTGATCTGCCAGTGCTTTTGTTACCTGCCCCTGAAACCCTCTTACGAGGAGACATAGTACTGAGCTACAAAGCAGAGTTACTAGTGTAAAATGCAATCACTTTGTTGTGCTTAAAGTCTCACAATAAATCAATATAAGCTTAACTGCACAATATGATGCCGAGTAGGTGTCTTAAGGTTCGCCTGGATCCAATCCCACGGATGCTTACAGCCCACAGCTCCTGTGTCTCACCTTACAGTCCCCTGACGCTCTGGGCTTTTAAAACGGCCGTTTTGGCGCCTGCACTGCAGCATAGAGCACCTGATTGTGCACAGCTGGCAACCACACCCCCCCCCGTCCCCATTAGGCCGGGAGCGCGCCCGCGCGCGTGCACGAGGACCGCGGGATCCGGGGGGGGGGGGAGGAGAACCCAAAAGGAGTGACATGGGACCCCCTGATCTGCGTGGGACCCCTCTTTTACCTTTATTGTGGCAGGGACTGCAAGGAGACGTGAGTAGCTGGGAGAACCAGGCATTTCACTGAGTGTGTTTGTATTGAAAGGCATGTAAGTATGCATCAGGCTGCTCTTACTCCCTCAAGTGGTGGAAACCAGGTAAGACATACAACTACTCACAATGAAGAAATCCATTCATATATTAAATATATAGGATGACTTCCCATACCTGTTCCCCGCCGCAGGAATTGCTGATTTCAGACCAATTCCAGCCTTCACCCATCACGGCGGGTATTGTTAGCCAACCTTCAGGCGTATCTGGGGTTCTTACGAAAAGATCCTCCTACCTGGGCCTTGTAAAAAACTCTGCCAGAAACTTACGGGCGCCCTGAGTAAACAGTACCCCAAGTCTGGTTGTCCCAGAGTCCAGTCTTCCAATGGAGAGGACTTACAGGCAAAACCTCGTGTCTTCGGCAGACGAGGCCCGGGTACCATACCATCTTGGGAGTCAATTATCGGCCCGAGGTATGGATCCGGTTTGTTGTAGCCCTTCGGCCCTCGCCGGGACCCGCATAGAGCTAAGTTTTACGTGACCATCGACCAGACACTGGAGAAAAAACTGAGGTGCCTCCCGGATGGGAGGGGTTATATAGGGGAGGAATTCTCCTTAATTAGGGTCAACCAGTGTCCAATCACCAGAGGTGCCTATATAACCCACTATGTAATGAAGCCCCTGTGTGCCGTGATGTATGATCAAGAAAAAACAATTTTTTGTTTGGGTGCAAAGTGGCACGACCGCACAATTGTCAGTTAAAAATGACGCCGTGCCATATCGCAAAAAGTGCTCTGGTCAGGAAGGGGGTAAAATCTTCCGGGGCTGAAGCGGTTAAAAAAAGCCCAGCGTGCATGAGGCCTAACATTTTTGCTGTTAGTGCAGATGGAAAAAAAAGCAGCACAGACAGTACTCAACTGTGTTCTTGCATGTGAACTAATATAGCTACAATCACCCAAAATCATAGTCGATGGATATATATGTTTTTGTAGTCAATACCAACATGTTTTATAGGACATCAAATCGGCACAGTGCCACCCCCCCTATAAAGCAGCTCTATGTAGCAAACCACAAGCCAGCTGCTGCGAGGAATGTACTTTGCAGCGACTTTTCCGCCCAGATCTAGGTGTAAATTCAGGACTCTTGCTGTTAGCATAAAGCTTTATTGTCGCAGCCTTGCCATCCCCTGACAGTATACACACTGTGCTGCTGTTCATCATATTGTTGTTGGCAATGGTGCGCTGCTAGGAGAGGAAGGTGGACGCTATTGCTTGGCTTTACCGTCTACGCACAGGATAAGGGATGGCTAAACCTTCCTGTCGAAGATCATAGATCATCAGAGTTCAGTGTCACAACAACCACCACATTTTATGAAGAAATTGCAAAAAAAAAAAAAAGAACAAACCGCTTCATTGACTCGGGTCATGCTTTGCTGTACATCTTCATTTACAAGAACAGAAACCCTAATTCATTTACATCGGACGCATAGATGAGCTCATAATAATTTGTCTGCATCTGTACTTTATTAGTATTATTGCTATGTGCTGTTTTACTGTACTTCCCTATAATTGTGATTTGTCATCCTGATGTGTGGTTAGGCTATAGATACACATAGTTCTGCAAGTTTGCATAGTTCATCAAGGTTACAAAAGGAAAATCTGTTTATACACATACACTATACCTGGGCCCCCCTGGACAACCATCATACCCTAGGCTCCTGCCAAGATTGCCTTGTAGATGATTTTGCTCTGTCTAGAGCAGTGATTCTCAACCAGGGTTCCGTGGAACTCTACGGTTCCTCCAGAGGTTGCTAGGGGTTCCTTCAGCATTGGCCAATTTCTGCCTCTCAGATAAGTTCCCACTGATGAGGGCCGGGACAAGGGGTGGGCAGGAGGGACGGCTGCCCCTGGCACAATGGTTTATTGCAGGGGTAGGGGGCACCCTGACCCTAACCCTAAGGCAAAGGGGGGCACAATTTGCTGTCTTTGCCCTGGGCGCTGGATGACCTTCTCCCAGCACTGCCACTGATGCCATTAATCTTTTTAACTATCTGTAAGGAGGTAATTCTTCCCAATGACCACAAGTGTAAGGACATTTCTTCCCACTGACCATCACACCAATGTCTCATGAGTTGTAGATTTCTTATTTTTAGCAGGGGTTCCCCGAGACTGGAGAACTATTTCAAGGGTTCCTCTGTGTTGAAAAGGTTGAGAAAGGCTGGTCTAGAGGCTGTCATGCCTTTACATTTGGCAAACTTCTGTACAGGCCCTCAGAAGAACTATAAATGGTAGATCCTTTTTAGAGGGCATTTGATAGGCAATGAGGATTAAGTTACATAGTTACATAGTAGGTGAGGTCAAAAAAAGACACAAGTCCATAAAGTCCAACCTATGTGTGTGATTATATGTCAGTATTACATTGTATATCCCTGTATGTTGTGGTCGGTCAGGTGCTTATCTAATAGTTTCTTGAAACTATCAATGCCCCTCGCTGAGACCACCGCCTGTGGAAGGGAATTCCACATCCTTGCCGCTCTTACAGTAAAGAACCCTCTACGCGGTTTAAGGTTAAACCTTTTTTCTTCTCATTTTAATGAGTGGCCACGAGTCTTGTTGAACTCCCTTCCGCGAAAAAGTTTTCTCCCTATTGTAAGGTCACCAGTACGGTATTTGTAAATTGAAATCATATCCCCTCTCAAGCATCTCTTCTCCAGAGAGAATAAGTTCAGTTTTCGCAACATTTCCTCATATCTAATATCTTCCAGACCCTTTATTAGCTTTGTTGCCCTTCTTTGTACTTGCTCCATTTCCAGTACATCCTTCCTGAGGACTGGTGCCCAGAACTGGACAGTATACTCCAGGTGCGGCCGGACCAGAGTCTTGTAGAGCGGGAGAATTACCATTTCATCTCTGGAGTTGATCCCCTTTTTAATGACAATATTCTGTTTGCTTTGTTAGCAGCAGCTTGGCATTGCATGCCATTGCTGAGCCTATCATCTACTAGGACCCCCTTTTCCATCCTAGATTCCCCCAGAGGTTCTCCCCCCAGTGTATAGATTGCATTCATATTTTTTCCACCCAAATGCATTATTTTACATTACTGCAGAGGTGCATGCAGTGAACAGAAATTACATGGTGGTAGATGTAACATAGCCATTCTCAAGCAGGGTTCTGAGGGAACCCCACAATTCCCCCAGAGGTTGCTAGAGGTTCCTTGAGCTGCAGCTTATTGACCTCTCATTTGATGGTACCACCATAGTTCCGGAGCAAATGCCAGCTGGCAAAGCCAACTTCCAACTGACCACCAATGTAAGGGGCATTTTTTCCCCTTGACTCCAATAAATTGGTTTTGGTAAGGCCTCCCCAAGACCTACATAGTTGTGGGGCCAATGCCAGTTAGCAAAGCCAACATCCAACTGACCACCAATGTAAGGGGCATTTTTCCCATTATCCCGAATGAATTGATTTTTCTAAGGGTTCCCCAAGATCTACATAATTTTTTGGGCCAACGCCAGTTGGCAAAGCCAACTTCCAACTGACCACCAATGTAAGGGGCATTTTTCCCCATGACTCTCATGAGTTGGTTTTGGTAAGGGTTCCCTAAAACCTACATAGTCCTGGGGCCAATTCCAGTTGGCAAAGCTAACATCCAACTGACCATCAATGTAATGGGCATTTTCTCCATTAACCGCGATTAAATGTTTTGATAAGCATCCCCTATGGCCTTCATTGTCCTGGGGCCAATACCAGTTGGCAAAGCCAACATCCAACTGACCATCAATGCAATGGGCATTTTCCCCATTAACCATTATTAAATGTTTTGATAAGCATCCCCCATGGTCCTGGGGCCAATGCCAGTTGGCAAAGCCAACACCCAACTGACCACCAACATAAGGGATATTTTTCCCATTCAGCCCAATAAATTGGTTTTGATAAGGGTTCCCCTAAGCTCTTTTTAGGGGTTCCTCTGGGGTAAAAAGGTTGAGAAGTCTTGAACTGGCCTGGAATTTTGCTGTAACCACTGCTGCCCCTTGCCCAAGCCTAGTGTCCATAGCTGTACTCCCTGGATAAATGTATATAGAGAGACCAAGAGAGGCATAGAGAGGTTTTGGAGAGTTCAGTCTCTATCATGTGCTAAAACAAGCTTGCTAGCATAATAAATTGGAGGCAGCTGTGTGATGTAATTCAGATGTTCCATTCCAGCTGCTACTCTGCAGCTGAACGTAGAGAACTGAACCAGATCTTGTACTTGGAACCGTATCTAAAGACAGAATCTGCTTCTGGCAGAAAAAAGTCTGAATGGAATCCACAGTTCATTGACAAACTTGTCATCCAGCCACCATGAAATATGGAGATACAACAACTGAAGTATTTGGCAAGTTCAGTGGAGTGCATTGGATTCAGTTTCTTCCAACTATACCCTTATGTGTTTTGCAAGCCTTCACCACTCACACAGAAAACGTGCATCATTAAGAAAGAGGTTAGCATAACCATACAGGTTATGGTGAGAAAGGACCAAAAAATAAAAAAAAAGTCCTCCAACCAAATAGGTTCATAGCACAGTAAAGCCTTCTTAGATCAGAATGTTTTTATGTGTCTTATTCCATCACATATCCCAAAAATGTAAGGATTATTCCTCATTGGGCAGCTCCCCTCGGCCATTACTGGTCGATTGCATGTATGCGATTACCCTTGAACCTGTGATACATGCAAACAACCATGAAAGGCTGCAGGAGCTATCAGCCTCTGATTGTTTTGTGGCTTCCCACCCGCAGCTGTTTGCAGAAACCCCAGAGAATCTCCCGCAGTCAATCGTAGCCTCTAAACCCCTGGTGTCCAACCTGCTGCCCCTTGGCACTGTTTATGTGGCCCTCGGGTCCATGCAGACACTGATCTATGTATCCCTATCATCCTGTTTTAGCAATAATTTCTAGTAGTAATCTCTTGTAATATGTATCCAGTCTATAAAAGTCTTCTGCACTTCTCCATTCTCCAACAACTTCTATAGCACATTCACGGTCTGACAGTCTCCTGCAGCATGTCTGCAGTCTCTGACCATCTGATGTATTATGTCTGCAGTCTCTGACCATCTCCTTTACCATGTCTGCACTCTCTGACCCTCACTTGTATCATTTTTACAGTCCCTGACCATAACTTGTATCATGTCTACAGTCTCTGACCATCTCTGGTATCATGTCTGCAGTCTCTGACCATCTCCTTTTTCCATGTATGCAGTCTCTGACAATCACTTCTATTGTGTTTACAGTCCCTGACCATCACTTGTATCATGTCTACAGTCCCTGACCATCACTTGTATCATGTCTACAGTCCCTGACCATCACTTGCATCATGTCTACAGTCCCTGACCATCACTTGTATCATGTCTACAGTCTCTGACCATCTCTGGTATCATGTCTGCAGTCTCTGACCATCTCCTTTACCATGTATGCAGTCTCTGACCATCACTTCTATTGTGTTTACAGTCCCTGACCATCACTTGTATCATGTCTACAGTCCCTGACCGGCACTTGTACCATGTGTACAGTCCCTGTCCCTGACCACCACTTATATCATGTCTACAGTCCCTGACCACCACTTGTATCATGTCTACAGTCCCTGACCACCACTTGTATCATGTCTACAGTCCCTGACCACCACTTGTATCATGTCTACAGTCTCTGAACATCTCTGGTATCGTGTCTGCAGTCTCTGACCATCTCCTTTACCATGTCCGCAGTCTCTGACCATCACTTGTATCATGTTTACAGTCCCTAACCATCACTTGTATCATGTCTACAGTCTCTGACCATCTCTGGTATCGTGTCTGCAGTCTCTGACCATCTCCTTTACCATGTCCGCAGTCTCTGACCATCACTTGTATCGTGTTTAAAGTCCCTGACCATCACTTGTATCATGTCTACAGTCCCTGACCATCACTTGTATCATGTCTACAGTCCCTGACCATCACTTGTATCATGTCTACAATCTCTGACCATCTCTGGTATCGTGTCTACAGTCTCTGACCAACTCTTGTTTCGTGTCCATAGTCTGACTATATCCTATTGTTTCTGTTGGCGTTGACACTGAATTTAATGTGCAGCCCTTTGGTAATGTAGCAGGTCGCAACCCCTGGTGTCCAACCTGCTGCCCCTTGGCACTGTTTATGTGGCCCTCGGGTCCATGCAGACACTGATCTATGTATCCCTATCATCCTGTTTTAGCAATAATTTCTAGTAGTAATCTCTTGTAATATGTATCCAGTCTATAAAAGTCTTCTGCACTTCTCCATTCTCCAACAACTTCTATAGCACATTCACGGTCTGACAGTCTCCTTCAGCATGTCTGCAGTCTCTGACCATCTGATGTATTATGTCTGCAGTCTCTGACCATCTCCTTTACCATGTCTGCACTCTCTGACCCTCACTTGTATCATTTTTACAGTCCCTGACCATAACTTGTATCATATCTACAGTCTCTGACCATCTCTGGTATCATGTCTGCAGTCTCTGACCATCTCCTTTTTCCATGTATGCAGTCTCTGACCATCACTTCTATTTCCATGTATGCAGTTTCTGACCATCTCCTTTACCATGTCTTCACTCTCTGACCCTCACTTGTATCATTTTTACAGTCCCTGACCATAACTTGTATCATGTCTACAGTCTCTGACCATCTCTGGTATCATGTCTGCAGTCTCTGACCATCTCCTTTTTCCATGTATGCAGTCTCTGACCATCACTTCTATTGTGTTTACAGTCCCTGACCATCACTTGTATCATGTCTACAGTCCCTGACCATCACTTGTATCATGTCTACAGTCCCTGACCATCACTTGTATCATGTCTACAGTCCCTGACCATCACTTGTATCATGTCTACAGTCTCTGACCATCTCTGGTATCATGTCTGCAGTCTCTGACCATCTCCTTTACCATGTATGCAGTCTCTGACCATCACTTCTATTGTGTTTACAGTCCCTGACCATCACTTGTATCATGTCTACAGTCCCTGACCATCACTTGTACCATGTCTACAGTCCCTGTCCCTGACCACCACTTATATCATGTCTACAGTCCCTGACCACCACTTGTATCATGTCTACAGTCCCTGACCACCACTTGTATCATGTCTACAGTCCCTGACCACCACTTGTATCATGTCTACAGTCTCTGACCATCTCTGGTATCGTGTCTGCAGTCTCTGACCATCTCCTTTACCATGTCCGCAGTCTCTGACCATCACTTGTATCATGTTTACAGTCCCTAACCATCACTTGTATCATGTCTACAGTCTCTGACCATCTCTGGTATCGTGTCTGCAGTCTCTGACCATCTCCTTTACCATGTCCGCAGTCTCTGACCATCACTTGTATCGTGTTTAAAGTCCCTGACCATCACTTGTATCATGTCTACAGTCCCTGACCATCACTTGTATCATGTCTACAGTCCCTGACCATCACTTGTATCATGTCTACAATCTCTGACCATCTCTGGTATCGTGTCTACAGTCTCTGACCAACTCTTGTATCGTGTCCATAGTCTGACTATATCCTATTGTTTCTGTTGGCGTTGACACTGAATTTAATGTGCAGCCCTTTGGTAATGTAGCAGGTCGCACATAAGGTGATTGTAAAGGATTTTTTTTTTTTAAATAACAAACATTTATATACTTACCTGATCTTCTTGGGTCCCCCTCCAGTGCTCCTAGTGGCTCCTCCTCCCTGTCCAGTGCCCCCATGGGAATCCATGCTCTCTTCTGAGACCACCCCCCCCCCCCACACACCCTCGTCACTGGCTTTGACAGCACTGGGGTCCAAAAAAAGCCAGTGAGACCAGGAAGTGAGGGTAGACAGGAGCTGCAGACATGCACAGCGCTGAATCGAATGAGGGCTCAGGTAAGTATAAAGGAGGGTGAGGGGCCAAATTTGATGCCTAAACATTTTTACTCCAATGCAAGGAATGAATTAGGGTAAAAAAAATTAGGCTTTAGAACCACTTTAAGGCCCCCCGTATCAAGATAAATGACCACCACTGCTCTAAAAATATGTGTGAATGAGGTCCAATACATGACTCCAGGGCGATTGTTTCCATAGGATTGTGTACGTCTGTATTCCCTCGTTAAGCTTCTAAAATAAGGTTTAGTTGTGTTTTGTCAAATTTTATTTAGTTGCATGGAACTCTGATGCTGGGAAGTAGAACATTACAAACTCAGATTTATGTTATTATTATCCTGTCACTTCTGATTTCTGCACCAAGATTGGAAACTTGCTGAACTGGAAATAACTGCTGGAGTTCAGGAATAAGACCAGAGGAGCCCCATGTATCATAATATCTGTGAAAGACATCTCATAGACAGTCTGAATTGCATTACAATAACCAATTACAGTCAACCTTTCTATTAAGTCAGAATTACAGTCCCTTGAAGTTTTCCGCATTTTGTTATGTTACAACCAAAAATGTAAATGTATTTTAATTGCCCATAATTGTGAAGTGGAAGGAAAATGATCAATGGTTTTAAAAACAATTTACAAAAAAAATATGAAAAGCGTGAGGTACATTTGTATAGCGCCCCCCTGAGTCAATATTTGGTAGAACCTCCTTTCACTGCAATTACAGCTGCAAGTCTTTTTGGGGATGTCTCTACCAGCTTTGCACATCTAGAGAGGGACATTTCTGCCCATTCTTCTTTGCAAAATCGCTCAAGCTCTGTCAGATTGGATGGAAAGCATCTGCGATCAGCAATTTCTGAGTCTGGCCACAGATTCTCTTTTACAAAGGTTTTTATTAATATTAAAGAACAAGTTTACATTCCAATACAATAGGCTGTCGTACAAATAACAGTACAGGTGATTCACTGCATGGTAGTAATTAAAGCAGGCTGTTGCCCGAACGATTCCAATGTGCCCTGCGTTCGGGTGAACCCGGGTTTTCACATGACTGCAACAGAAGCATGTCATACAGTGCATTAACAGCCCATAGTAATCATCTACTGGTAATTGGTGAGACAAGAGAGAGAAGGGGAAAAGAAGATGTAGAGTGAGTCAAGGGAGGATGAAAAGAGGTTGTTGAATGAGAAGCAGGGGAGGAGTAGGGAGGATCAAAAGAGAGAAGAAGGGGGGGTCGAGGAAGAGAGAGGGGAGGGAGGGAAGAGAATGGGTTCACAGGGTGCGCACCACCGGTCCCTACATCGATAATAAAGCAACATCAAATCTAGGAGAATAATTATATGCTATCCAGGGCTGCCAGACACGCAGGAACTTGGCGTGAGTGTCTGAAAGAACAGAAGACAATTTTTCATTGACCATAACATCATTCAGGCGGTTCTTGACTGCCTCGAAACTCAGAGCCGGGGTTCTCCATGCTTTGGCTATTGTCAACTTAGTTGCAGTAAAGAGATGTTGCGCCAATTGGCGCTCTGGGCGCAACAGCTCAGTGATTGGTTTGCCAAGGAGTGCCTCAAATGGATCCTTTTTAAGATTTACTCGAAGTAGGCTACGGAGCAATGCGTACACCCTGACCCATAGTCTGCACACCCGCGGGCAGGTCCACCAAATATGGGCCATAGTGCCCTCTTGGGCACATTCTCTAAAACAAAGTGGGGAACAGGTTGGAACAAAGCGAGCCAGACGCGTCGGGGTATAATACCACCGGTATAACACCTTATATGCATTTTCCAGAATTATCACATTGCGCAAGCATTTGGATATGGCTAGGGTCATTGCCTGCCATTCCTCCGGGTCCAGCTTCTTCCCCAACTCCCTCTCCCATTGCAAATGGTAAGACCGCACAGGAGGTCTCCGCCTAGAAACCAGAGCTGAGTATATCATAGATATCAGACCAGGAGAGTGGGGCCTGGATCTGCAGATGCTCTCAAACGGTGTCAACCTGTACGGGGCGTCCTGAGATTTAATGAGACTCTGGAGGAAATGACGGATCTGGAGATACCTGAAATACTCCCGTAGAGGTATATCGTGTGATGAACGTAATACATCATATGGTAAAATTTTTGTGGGAGTAAGCAAGGAGTGTACATCGCCGAAGCCATTCATGGTCCACCACTTGAATTGCACGGAGTCATGAAGGCCTGGAGGGAAAAGTGGGCAACGTAGAAGTCGCAGCAGCGGGAGGTGGGGAGAAGCCAGCCCCGCCGAGTACTTCACAGAGTCCCAAACTCGTAACGTATGAATCATACAAGGCCCTGTAATCTTAGGGCGATGTGCAGGTGGGAGCCACGGTAATGAAGAGATTGGGACAGGGTCCGTCTCAAGCAAATCAATAGTCGCCCAGAGCGGGAGTTGATACGTCTCATGAAGGTGAGAGAGCGGAGCAATGGCAGCAGCCACGTAGTAGTCTCTTATATTCGGGACCGAGAGGCCCCCACTACTTTTGTTGGCGAACAGGATTTGTTTATTAATACGGGGGCGAGACGATCCCCAGATAAATTGCAGGATCCTACGCTGATGGATGTTGAGGACATGGGAGGGAATTGGGATGGGGAGAACCCTAAAATAATAAAGTAATTTTGGGAGATATGCCATCCTAATGGCCGTTATTCTCCCAAACCATGAAAGAGGTAAGGAGGACCACGCCGACAACATATCCGTTAATTTTTTGAATAATGGTGGATAATTCGCCTGATATAAAGCCTGGTATGTTGATGTGAGACGGATTCCTAAATAAGGCAAAGAGGAAACCCATTGGTAAGGAAAGGCCGACTGCAAGTCCCCCAGTAACTCCACAGAGAGATTAGTCGACAATGCCTTCGATTTAGATGAGTTAATTTGGAGTCCTGAGAGAGATGCAAAGGATTGCAACAGTGTGTGTAAGTTTGGCAGGGAAGTTCTAGGAGAGGTGACAGAGAGGAGAATGTCATCAGCGAATAAGGAAATCTTATGGGGGCAACCTGCTATTTCTATGCCCCGGATATCTGGGTGAGCTCTTATTGCCTCCGCCAGAGGTTCCAGTGCCAACACAAAAAGAAGGGGTGACAGCGGACATCCCTGGCGGGTTCCCCTGTGGATAGTAAAAATGGGGGATTCAAATCCGTAATATTTAATTTTTGCTCGGGGGGAATCATATAGGGCCGACATCCAAGTCATAAATGAGGTCCCAAATCCATAGTGCCGTAGGACAGACATGAGATAGGGCCAAGACAAGGAGTCAAAGGCCTTATTCACATCGAGGGAGAGAAGCATGGACTCCTGGGAGCGAGCCTGGGCTATATGCTGGAGTTGAACTATACGTCGAATTGCATCTCCCGCCTGTCTCTGTGGTACGAAGCCAACCTGGTCCTTTTTTATTAAACGGGGGAGGAAAGAGTTTAGTCGAGTCGCCAAGATTTTTGTCAAGAGTTTCATATCAACATTGATGAGCGAGATCGGCCTGAAATTTGCCCAAGATGAGTGGTCACGGTCCGGTTTAGGAATCATCACCACATTTGCAGTCAGAAGATCTGGGGAGAGAGGGCTGCCGTTTTTGACCGAATTGTACATTGCCACCAGATGAGGGGCTACTACCGATGCCAGCTTCCTATAGTAAAGCGCGGTGTACCCATCAGGCCCAGGACGTTTTTCCACCTTAAGTTCCTTTATGGCTTGTAGAACTTCGGTGATCTGAATATCCCTATCCATGAGGGCAATGTGAGCCCCCGTTAAGGATGGGAGCGAAAGGCTTTCCAGGAAGTCTGCCGTGCTCTGAGCCGCATTATCCTCTGGTGCCGCATATAGCTTCGCAAGGCGAAACCCAAATTCCTCCAGAACATGCTTCGGGTTCCCTGATAGGACATTGTTTCGATCACGTAGGGTAATCGGGTTAAATTTAGGGGCAAAGGTGCGGAGTCTGTTAGCTAACATACGGTTTGGTTTATTTGCTCTCACATACCACCGCTGGCGGGACCAGCGCAGTATACGCTCAGCACCCTCGGTAAGGCATAGGTCAAGCTCCGATCTGGCCATGTCCAACAGCTTACGGTTGTTCGGGGTGGGAAACTGTTTAAACATCTCGGATAGTGACTCCAATCGGGACTCAAGCTCTTTTTGTTTTTTCTCTAGTCTGGCCGAAGCCAGACTAATTATCCGACCCCGTAACACCGCTTTATAAGCCTCCCAAAGGACCACTGGTGACTGCACCGAGCCCAAGTTTTCACGAAAGTAGTCCTCCGAAGCCTTAACAATATCCGCTGTCACATCTGCATGCGAAAGAAGGGAATCATTCATCACCCAGGGAGAAAATCTAGGTCTATCCAGAATAGAGTGACAAACAACTAGCACCGGGTCGTGATCTGACCAAGGAACAGCCAAGATTGAGGCCGATACCACTAACGGAAGGTGACGTCTGAGCATAAACATATGGTCAATCCTTGAGTGGACCTGATGGGGATGGGAGTAATGGGTGTAGTCCTTGCCCTGAGGATGACATTCCCTCCACAGGTCAACCAAGTCAAGTGTTTGCAAGGAGGACATTAATTTTTTAGCCCCTGCCGACTGTCCGTTTCTCTCGGGCGGCTGCTTATCTAGTTTGGGATTTAGTAGAAGGTTAGAGTCACCCGCAAGAAGGAGGGTGCCCTTGCCGTGGGACATAAGTAGGGTGCAGACATGGGTCAAGAAGGGCCCCGGATTTACATTCGGGGCATAGTACGTTAGTACGGTAACCTCCATGCCATGAATAGTGCCTTGGAGCAACAGGTACCGCCCATCAGGGTCTGCGATCTGTTTAGTGCAACTAAATGGAACAGATTTGCGAAAAGCCACGAGGACCCCCCTTTGTTTAGTTGAAGCATTTGCAAAAAATACCTGAGGGAACTGAGCATCGAAGTACCTAGGATGGGAGGTCTCAGAAAAATGTGTCTCCTGTAAGCAAGCAATGTCAACTTGTCGTTTGCGCAGATACTTAAAAACCTTCACCCTCTTATGGGGAGAGTTCATGCCCTGAACATTCAGGGACAACCATTTAATTGTCATTGGGGCAGCTGTAGGCGGCCATCAACCTTGAACCAGCGTACACACCCTGCGAACCCAGAGGGGGAAAAAAGGGATAGAAGCAGTGAAGAGGGAGAAGGAAGAGAGAAATATTGTATCACATCAGAAAAGGTAGTAGAAACATGCAATGCTGCGAACATATAACTCTGTAACAGTAAGATTGCTATGAGTCGTGGGTTAAACATCCCACTACCTGGTCGGGTGTTGACTCGAACGTTAGTTCGGATCAAGTACCACAGGATGAGGGTGCAGTGGTCCGTCGGAGACCACTCGGCATAACAGTAACAATAACCATAAATATAATAGAACATGTCAACAATGGCATATCGAAATAAACCCCAAGAACAAATGAAAAACTGTAGAAAAGCAGAAAAAAAAAAAAAAATGTCACCGTCCCCATCCCCTACCCCCCCAAAAAACACAGGGCAGTACATGGGGTGACCCCCCGCCCATGAAAAAACAGCATGAACCCAGCAACATCTGAAAGGAACCCAAAGCAAAAAAACAAAAAAACAAAAACAAAACAGGTGTGCCTATTAACCGCGGGATGGGCGCAAGGCCTCCCCCCATTCGGTCAATAGTAGGCAGGGGTCCAGTCCACAGTGCGTACACCCCCTCTTAACTCACACAGTGGGAGGGGAAAAAAAATAAATAAAATAAATTGAAAAGGATAAAAAGGAGGTGGGGAATCAAAACAGCTTATGCAATTGGGGGGGGGGGGGGGGGGGGTACGGCAGTCATTACCTGAGTGCACTAATTGTACAAAAAAAAAGAAAAAAGAAAAAAAAAAAAAAAGAAAAAAAAAGGAAGGGTCAAAACAAAACAATTCCCCCGCCATTCATCTGCAACCAGTAAGGTGGGCCGCCACAGTCCAGGGTTAAAGACCAGCACAGTCTGCCTGTAAGCAAATAATGACTAGCTTACCAATCCTCAGAGTTGCAGTTCAGAGGTGTCCCGTTCTAGTCTCCTGGTGGCAGTAGTTGCTGCTTGTTCAAGAGCCTGAGGCGAGCCTGCTGTGCAAAGGCAGGGGAAAAGAAGAAGAAAAAAAAAAAACAAAAAAAACAAAAAAAAAACAAAGCACAATCAAATTTAGCAAAGGGCAGGAGCAACACTTTTCTAACGATGCCCGGCTGTAGAAACTTCTTGAAACCTCTGAGCCTTGAGAGAGCGGAGGGCTTGGGATCCGTGTTGTGAGGATTGAGAGGATCTCGGTGGGGCCCGGGAGGGACCCGGGCGGGCCAAAGCTGTTTCGGGTTGAGAAGGAGGGAGGTCAAATTGCAGCTCCTGGAATTGTCGCCTCAGATCCGGCAAAGACGAGGCATGAAACTGACGTCCCAGATGATAAAAAGAGAGTTTAAAGGGGAAGCCCCACCGATAGCGGATGTTTCTGGCTTGTAGGATTTGCAGATAGGGCTTCATATTCCGCTTTTTAGCGATAGTGACCGGGGAAAGATCAGCAAACAATTGGAGGGAGTTTCCCTGGAATGTAATGTCCGGCAACTCTCTGGCCGCCTGGAGAAGCCGTTCCTTGGTTCTATAGAAGTGAAATTTTATGATCACATCTCTAGGGGGGCCCTCAGTTGGCTTGGGAGCGAGGGACCTATGGATACGGTCGAACTCCAGGCGTTCCGTAGGAATATCGGGTGCAAGCTCCTGGAAGAACGCTGTGGCTGTACCCTGTAGGTCTGTGATGGTTTCCGGGAGGCCGCGTATACGCAAATTACCTCTGCGAGCTCTATTTTCTGAGTCCTCAAGTTTGTCCTGGAGCGTCACAAGTTCTGCATTCAGTTTCTCCACCTCTTCCTCATGACCCTCAAGTACCGTGGTTGTTAAGTCCATCCGTTCCTCCAACTGATTAGTGCGGTGGCCTAGTTCTTTAAGACCCTTCACCAGTTCAGCAGACAGCTTGCGAGAGGCCACAGTGATCTCGTCCCTTACTATGGTGCGGAACTTTTGTAGCAAAGCTTCAGAGTTAGTGTCCGCTGGGCTTGCCAGGTTAGAGGGGAACTGTGACAGGCTATCATCAGAATGCTGTGTGGTGTCATCAGGTTCCGGCGGTTCAGGCGCCATCCTGCCCTTCCCCTTCGCCTTCCCCAGGACCGGAGTGGATTTCAGTTGTGATCTGTTGCGGGGACGGTTCCGGGGCGTATTATACATACCCGCCGGTTGCCAAATAGCGCATGCAGTGGTTGGGGTAGATGTGACGAGAGTTGTGAGCTGAATATGCCTTATCCGCCAAGTGGAATGGTCCGACGGCGCGGTGCTAGGGAATTACGCTGTCATTTTCCCCTGCGACCGCGTATGCACCCCCAGGCAGGATATATGTGATTACACTTCCATCTGTAGGCCCTCCAGGGCCACTATGGTCTTTGTGGATGGCGTGTAGTACAGGGGGGGAGCAGAATCCGTCCTTGGGAGTGTGTGAGGGGCCTGTAATGGAGGACTAGGTGTACCAAGATGGCCGCCTACCTCTGTCTTCCATATGTCCTCCGCTGTGACGAGCTGCCTGTTGGTTCCAGTGCTCTCTGCCAAGTTTTCTCCCAGGCCTTAGAGAGGCTCCGCTGATGGTGCGTGTGCAGCGCCGCTACCCGCGCGGCCCGCGGTACGCGAGCGCGGAGGCTCCGGAGGCCTTGTAGGCCGCAAGATGGTGGCTGGCGCTCGCCAGGTGTAGTAGGCCTCGGGCCCGATCGTAGGACGTACGGCCGATCCGGAGCCGCAATAAGGCGGCGGTTGTGCTCCCGGGACTCGTGGGGAGCGAGATGAGGTGTCCGCCGGCCAAAATCCCGCTGTCACGTACCTGGTGGTGAGAGCCCGGAGTGCAGGGAGCGGCCTCTCGTAAGCCTCTGGCTCGAGACCCCCTGGGAGTGAGAACAGGGGTTCTGGAGGGCAGAGGGCACAAGTGCCAAGTCCGTGTAGGAGGGCCTGGTCCAGGAACTGGCGTCAGACAGTAGTGGAAGAAGACAGGTGACTTCTGGAACGGCTGGAGGTCAGCAGCTGGCAGCGAGCAGGTGGGCACACCGGGAGAGCTGACAGGCAGGCGGTAGGCAGCGGTGGTCACAGAACACGGACTGGAACAGCAGGCAGAAGCTGGGTAAACACAGGCCGGGTCGTCAACGGGCTGGCAGCAGAGGTACCGAAGGAGCAGGCAGAAGAATAGTCAGGAGGTCCGAAGGTCAGGGCTGGCAGCAGGCAGGATAATCAGGAACAAGCCGAGGTGGATCAGAGACAGGAACAATCAGGTAATCGGAGGCAACTCTCAGGAACGCTGTAGACAGGACAGCAACGGGCCACTAGAATGAATCACTTAAGAAGCCTTCTGGGCGCCAAGGGCGGTCGCACGGCACGTCCGTTCGCGCCCACGTCAACCGTGCAACCGACCGTGACCCCGCGCACCCGCGTGCGCACGTTTGCAACCCTGCGCACCCGCGTGCGCCCGATCGTGCCTGCTCGCACCCGCGTGCGTCCGTTCGCGTTAACGCGCGCCCGGGAAGACCTATCAGCGCTCAACGGACCAACATTGTGGGTAAGTCTTCCACGGGCTGCTGGGACTCGGGACCGACCATGACATTGCCCCCCCCCAAGGGGCAGCCTCCGGATGCCCAATTGGGCCATTTTACCAGGATGGGCCCTTCTGAAGGCGAGAATCAATCTTCTGGCATGAAGGTTGGATTCAGGTTCCCAAGAATTCTCTTCGGGTCCGTACCCTTTCCACTTTACCAGAAATTGGACTTGATTCCGTCTACGCCTGCAGTCCAAGATAGACTCCACCTCGTACTCGATTTCACCGTCGACTACCACAGGTTCAGGTGGGACAATCCTCCGACTGACGAAGGGGTCCGGGACGGCTGGCTTGAGTAACGCCACATGGAATACGGGGTGAATCCGGAATGACTCAGGCAATTTTAGTTCAAAAGCTACATCGTTAATCTTTTTTACAATAGGGAAGGGACCCACGAACCTTGGCCCCAACTTCTTAGTAGGGCAGGCCATCTTCAAGTTCAATGTGGAGAGCCACACCTGGTCCCCAACCTTAAGTTCAAGTTCCCCCCTTCTCTTCCTGTCGAAAATTTCCTTATTACGTCTTTGGGTCTTTGCCATGGTCTCCTGCAGAAGCTTGTTATTGGCACTAAAGAAGTCGATATTCTCCTGGACTGCTGGTACCGGGCTTTCAGGCAGGTCTTGGGACAAGAATGAGGGGTGGAAGCCGTAGTTGGCGAAGAATGGAGACTGACTAGTGGCAGAGTGGATGGAGTTGTTATAGGCGAACTCCGCTAACGGGAGCAAGGAAGTCCAGTTGTCCTGGGAAAAGGACGAGAAACAGCGTAAGTATTGCTCCAGCGTCTGGTTCGTCCGTTCTGTTTGCCCATTGGTCTGTGGATGGTAGGCCGACGAAAGACAGAGATCAATCTTCAAAGCCCTGCAGAGCGCTCTCCAAAACTTGGACGTGAACTGCACGCCCCGATCTGAGATAATGTTTGCGGGGACACCGTGCAGCCTCACGATCTCTTTAATAAAAACCTCAGCGGTCTCTGCAGCGGACGGGGTGCCCTTCATCGGCAGGAAGTGGGCCATCTTGGTTAGCCTATCCACCACCACGAAGATTGTGGAGTGGCCTTCTGATGGGGGAAGCTCTACGATGAAATCCATCGAAATCATTCGCCAAGGCCTCTCTGGAACAGGTAATGGTTTCATCAGACCCCAGGCCCTGGACTTGCTGCTTTTATTACGGATGCAAATGGCACAAGCCTCCACATACCTCTTGCAGTCGGATCTCAGCTGGGGCCACCAAAAGGTGCGCTGGACCAACTCGGTGGTCTTGAGGGCACCGAAATGGCCGGCCAACGGGTGGTCATGACATGCACTGAGGACTGGCACCCGAGCCTCCTGGGGGACAAAAATTTTGTCTTCATGCCAGAGAAGTTCATCTTGGGTCAAGAGTGTGACATTAGGTGGAGGAGTAGCACCAACGGAAACTTGCTTGATCAGGGACAACAAATCGGCCTGAAGAAGAAGAAAGTTCCCTGAGGTCAGGATGGTATCCGGATGTGGAGAGGTCTCTGGTTCATTGTACATTCGGGACAGGGCGTCCGGTTTGGTGTTCTTGGAACCCGGGCGATAAGTTATGTGGAACAGAAACCTGGAAAAGAAAAGAGCCCATCTGGCCTGGCGTGGTTTCAACCTCTTGGCGGACTTCAAGTATTCCAGGTTTCTGTGATCCGTGTAGATGAGGATTGGATGTGTAGCTCCCTCCAGTAGGTAACGCCATTCCTCGAGGGCCGCTTTAATGGCCAATAGCTCTCGATCTCCGACATCATAATTTGCCTCAGCTTCAGTTAGCTTGCGGGAGAAGAATGCTACTGGGTGCAAGCGGGCCCTAGGCCCATGTCTCTGGGAGAGAATCGCCCCAACCGCGATCTCAGAGGCATCAACCTCTAAGATATAGGGCCGGGTTGGATCAGGGTGTTTGAGGATGGAAGCCGACACAAATAAGTCCTTCAGGGTAGAGAAGGCTTCCTGAGCCTCTGGAGACCATTGAAATTTCAGGCTCTGCCTGGTCAGTCTGGTGATGGGGGCTATAATAGTAGAAAACCCCTTAATAAATTTCCTATAGAAATTTGCGAATCCCATGAAACGCTGGACCCCTTTTCTGTCGGTGGGAGCAGGCCAATCTCGGATAGCGGAGACCTTCTGAGGGTCCATCTCGATACCATCTACAGAAATTATCAGCCCCAGGAATTGAATACTAGATTGTTCAAATGTACATTTCTCCGGCTTGGCGTATAACCCATGCAAACGAAGTCGGGATAGTACCTTCCTGACATGCTCCCGGTGTTCTGCCAGAGAAGAGGAAAAGATCAGGATGTCGTCCAAGTAGGTAATGACGAACAGGTCTAGATAGTCCCTAAAAATATCATTGATAAAGTGCTGGAACGTGGCGGGAGCGTTACATAAGCCGAAGGGCATGACGAGGTACTCGAAGTGCCCGAAGCGAGTACGAAAAGCAGTCTTCCACTCGTCGCCATCACGGATGCGAACCAGATTGTAAGCCCCTCTGAGATCTAATTTTGAAAATACTGCCGCTGACCCCAGTCTCTGAAACAGCTCCGGCACAAGTGGTAGGGGATAACGGTTCTTGATCGTTATTTTATTAAGGGCCCGGTAGTCCACACAGGGGCGCAGGGTCTGGTCCTTTTTTTCTACGAAAAAGATCCCTGCTCCCGCCGGTGAAGTGGAGGGACGAATAAATCCCTTCCTGAGATTATCGTCCAGGTAGGACTTCAAGGTCACCAACTCAGTCTCTGATAGCGGAAAGATCCTCCCAAAGGGAATTTCTGCCCCAGGAAGTAATTCAATGGGACAGTCGTATGGCCTGTGAGGGGGTAAGGTCTCTGCACCCTTCTTGCTAAACACATCTAGATAATCATGGTAGGCAGCAGGTACAACTTGGCGGGTTTCTTCGTCAACTTCCAGACAGAGCAAAGAAGAGGAAGAGGCCTGGTCGGTTCCCGACAGACAGTGTTGGAGGCAGTAAGGTGATGGAAATCTCAGCTCCCCGGTGGTCCAGTCAACAAGGGGGTTATGTGCCCTCAGCCAGGGCATGCCGAGAATGATAGGGAAGAGAGGAGAAGTGATAATGTCCAGACAGAGTAATTCTTGATGGGTTCCGGCAATAGTGGTTAACAGGGGCTGAGTCTGCTGGGTAACAGGTCCGGACTTGAGGGTGGAACCATCGGCCAGATGTATAGAAAGTCCCCTTGCCCTAGGCCGAAGTGGGATGTTATGTTTAGAGGCAAAGGTTAAGTCCATAAAGCCACTGCAAGCACCCGAGTCAATAATGGCGTTGGTCTGGACGTTCCCTCCTGGTAGCTGCAAGGAAATGGACACAGTCAAATGGGAGGCAGCACTAGGACAGTCTAATGTAAGGGCAGGAGAAACGAAGAGGGACTTACGGAGCTTAGCAGGGCAATTGCGCACGAAGTGTCCAGACCCACCACAGTAAAGGCAGAGATTTCCTTCCCGGCGGCGCTGGCGTTCTTCAGGCGTTAAGGAAGGCCGGAGTAAGCCCAGCTGCATGGGCTCCGGGAGGTCTTGACTGGTCGTGGTGACAGCAGGAGGGGTGAAATGAGGAGAGCTGGGGACTCGAGGAAGCATCCATACCGGACGAGAAGTGGTTGAAGACCGCTCCAGGCGGCGTTCTCTCAGCCGTCTGTCAATCTGGATTGCCAGCTCCACTAAGGCTTCTAGAGTCTCTGGAATGCCCACTCGGGCGAGCTCATCCTTCAACGGTTCCGATAGGCCCATCCGGAATTGATAACGTAATGCTGCGTTATTCCAGTCCGTGTCAGAGCTCCAGCGTCGGAACTCTGACACGTAGTCCTCTACAGGCCGGCGACCTTGCTGCAGCGAATGCAGGGCAGCTTCAGCGGTGGCGGTTAGCTGTGGGTCTTCGTATAACCGCGACATGGCCTGGAAGAAAATGTCCAAGGTTTCAAGGGAGTGATCCTTCTTTTCAAGTAGACGGTGGGCCCAAGACTGAGGTTCACCGGTTAGCAAGGAGATCACATAGCCCACCTTGGTGGCCTCGAGGGAGAAGGTCCTCGGCTGTAGAGCAAAGAACAGTTCGCATGAATTCCGAAAAGACCAGAATTTCCCTCGATCTCCGGAGAATCTCTCGGGTGTAGGCACCCTGGGTTCGGGTGGCAACATAACTACGGCAGGAGGAGCAGAAGATCCGGAAGAAGCAGGAGAGGAGGCGGACAGGGCCTGGACCCGTTCCTCCAGTTGACTGTAGCCCTCCTGTAAACTCTTCACTGCTTGAGTGAGGCCTGCGAGGTGGTGGCAAAGTTCGTCCATTGGAGACGCTCCCTGCGTGGGCTCGGACATGGCTGTCCTGTACTGTCACGTACCTGGTGGTGAGAGCCCGGAGTGCAGGGAGCGGCCTCTCGTAAGCCTCTGGCTCGAGACCCCCTGGGAGTGAGAACAGGGGTTCTGGAGGGCAGAGGGCACAAGTGCCAAGTCCGTGTAGGAGGGCCTGGTCCAGGAACTGGCGTCAGACAGTAGTGGAAGAAGACAGGTGACTTCTGGAACGGCTGGAGGTCAGCAGCTGGCAGCGAGCAGGTGGGCACACCGGGAGAGCTGACAGGCAGGCGGTAGGCAGCGGTGGTCACAGAACACGGACTGGAACAGCAGGCAGAAGCTGGGTAAACACAGGCCGGGTCGTCAACGGGCTGGCAGCAGAGGTACCGAAGGAGCAGGCAGAAGAATAGTCAGGAGGTCCGAAGGTCAGGGCTGGCAGCAGGCAGGATAATCAGGAACAAGCCGAGGTGGATCAGAGACAGGAACAATCAGGTAATCGGAGGCAACTCTCAGGAACGCTGTAGACAGGACAGCAACGGGCCACTAGAATGAATCACTTAAGAAGCCTTCTGGGCGCCAAGGGCGGTCGCACGGCACGTCCGTTCGCGCCCACGTCAACCGTGCAACCGACCGTGACCCCGCGCACCCGCGTGCGCACGTTTGCAACCCTGCGCACCCGCGTGCGCCCGATCGTGCCTGCTCGCACCCGCGTGCATCCGTTCGCGTTAACGCGCGCCCGGGAAGACCTATCAGCGCTCAACGGACCAACATTGTGGGTAAGTCTTCCACGGGCTGCTGGGACTCGGGACCGACCATGACACCCGCTTGGTAGCGGCGGATGGGTGAAGATTGTGTCTCGGCCGGCGGAGCTCAGCAGGGATGCGACCTTTCCCCAGCACTTCCGGTCACGCCCCCCCTGGCCACAGATTCTCTATTGGATTTAGGTCTGGACTTTGACTGGGCCATTCTAACACATGAATATCCTTTGATCTAAACCATTCCATTGTAGCTCTGGCTGTATGTTGCGGGTCGTTTTCCTGCTGGAAGGTGAACCTCCGCCCCGGTCTCAAGTCTTTTGCATGCTCTAATGCCACGTACACACGACCGGACTTTTGGGTAGAAAAGGTCTGACGGTCTTCCCGGACGGCGTTCTGACAGACTTTCGACGGACTTCCGACCAAACGGACTTGCCCACAAAAGAACGGACCAAAGTCCAATAGTTTTGAACTTGATGACGTACGATGGGACTAGAAAAGGAAGTTCAATAGCCAGTAGCCAATAGCTGTCCTAGCGTCGTATTTGGTCCATCGGACCAGCATACAGACGAACGGTTTTCCCAGAAATTGGTTCCGTCAGACAGATTTGAAACATGTTCTATTTCTAGGTCCATCTGAATTTTTGAAGAAAAAAAGTCATATGAAGCCCAGACAAGATAGTAATATCCGACGGAATGATTCCATCTGACCTTTCCTGCCGGAAAGTTTGCTTACCAAAAATCTGGCGGACTTTAGAAATAGAACATGTTTTAAATTTTCCCACTGGAACTCCGCCGGACCGAGAAATCCGTTTGTGTGTATGCTAGACCGACGGACAAAAACCAACGCTAGGGCAGCTATTGGCTACTGGCTATGAACTTCCTTATTCTAGTCCGGTCGTACGTCATCACGTTCAAATCTGTCAGACTTTGGTATGATTGTGTGTGGCCAAGTCCGTTCATTCGGAAAGTCCGTCGGAACTCCGCTGAAATTCCGTCGGATAGACTGTCGGACCTAGTCCCTCAAAGTCCGGTCGTGTGTACACGGCATAAGATTGCCCTGCATTTGGCTCCATCCATCTTCCCATCAACTCTGACCAGCTCCCCTTTACCTGCTGAAGACAAGCATCCCCACAACATGATGCTGCCACCACCATGTTTCACGGTGGGGATGGTGTGTTCAGGGTGATGTGCAGTGTTTAGTTTTCTTCCACACATAGTGTTTTGCTTTTAGGCCAAAAAGTTAAATTTTGGTCTCATCTGACCAGAGCACCTTCTTCCACATGTTTGCTGTGTCCTCCACATGGCTTCTCACAAACTGCAAAGGGGACTTCTTATGGCTTTATTTCAACAATGGCTTTCTTCTTGCCACACTTCTATTTACGACTAAGGCCGCGTACACACGCGCGGACTGTTCGCCCAACCTTGTTCGTCAAACAGTTTGACAAACAGTCCGCTCAAAATTAGCATGAGCGGACTTGACCACACACGATGAACGAACAGTCCGCTGAAACCGTGCGCGATGACGTGAACGGCACGTACGACGGGACTAGAAAAACGACGTCCTATACACTGCAATGCAACCTTCGGCGTGTAAATCCTTTCTGAGCATGCGCGGAACTTAGTTTGACGAACAAGCCTACACACGAGCGGACTGTCCGCTCAAACCAAGTTTCAGTGGACAGTTTTACGGGATTTCCGAAAAACTTTGTTCGTCAGACTGTCCGCTGAAACTGTCCGCTGAAGCCCACACACGAGCGGACTGTCCGCTGAAACACTGTTCAGCGGACAAAGTTGGGCGAACAGTCCGCCCGTGTGTACGCGGCCTAATAGTTGTCCTGTGGACAGATTCTCTCTCCTGAGCTGTGGATCTCTGCAGCTCCTCCAGAGTTACCATGGACCTCTTGGCTCTTCTCTGATGAATGTTCTCTTTGCCCGGCCGGCCAGTTTAGGTGGACGGCCATGTCTTGGTAGGTTTGCAGTTGTGCCATACTCTTTACATTTTCAGATGATGGATTGAACAGAGCTCCGTGAGATGTTAAAAGATTGGGATATTTTTTAATAACCTAACCCTGCTTTAAACTTCTCCACAACTTTATCCCTGACCTGTCTGGTCTGTTCCTCGGCCTTCATAATGCTGTTTGTTCACTAAGGTTCTCTAAGAAACCTTTGAGGGCTTCAAAGAACAGCTATATTTATACTGATCTTTAATTACACACAGGTGGACTTTATTTACTAATTAGGTGACTTCTGAAGGCAATTGGTTCCACTAGATTTTAGTTAGGGGTATCAAAGTAAATGGGGCTGAATACAAATGCACCCCCCACACTTTTCACATATTGATTTGCAAAAAATTTTGAAAAAAAATTATAATTTTCCTTCCACTTCACAATTATGTGGCACTTTGTGTTGGTCTATCACATAAACTCCCAATAAAATCCATTTTACGATTTTTGTTGTAAAATGACAAAATGTGGAAAATTTCAATGAATACTTTTTCAAGACAGTGCATATGGAGAAACTAAGCAGTTGCTCTGGAAAAAAAAAAGCCTATCTGAAACAATTATTCATTAGAACAAAAATAAGGATAGGTAGGTTTAAAGACTTGCAATCACTTTTCACTGCACCTACCACCCAATCTGTGTGTTTGTGGCACAGTAGTTTAACATTTCCAGTGTAGTGCCAAGGCACACAATTTTACTGATGGGTCACTGATTACAGCTATGCCAGCCAATGAGGTTTGATGGGCTGCAGCCTCACCTTCTCTCAACACCCAGTAGCACACCTGTGCGCCCCACTGCACCTGCATGGCATGCCTCACTCTGACCACTGAGCCTGACCCCCCACCCCCTCCATGACCATGGTTGAAAGGGTCCATACCACTATCACCTCCATACAGTGCCTTGCGAAAGTATTCGGCCCCCTTGAACTTTTCAACCTTTTGCCACATTTCAGGCTTCAAACATAAAGATATAACATTTTTATATTTTGTGAAGAATCACCAACAAGTGGCACACAATTGTGAAGTGGAATGAAATCTATTGGATTTTTTAAACTTTTTTAACTAATAAAAAAATGAAAAGTGGGGCGTGCAAAATTATTCGGCCCCCTTGCGTTAATACTTTGTAGAGCCACCTTTTGCTGCGATTACAGCTGCAAGTCGCTTGGGGTATGTCTCTATCAGTTTTGCACATCGAGAGACTGAAATTCTTGCTCATTCTTCCTTGCAAAACAGCTCGAGCTCAGTGAGGTTGGATGGAGAGCGTTTGTGAACAGCAGTTTTCAGCTCTTTCCACAGATTCTCGATTGGATTCAGGTCTGGACTTTGACTTGGCCATTCTAACACCTGGATACATTTATTTGTGAACCATTCCTTTGTAGATTTTGCTGTATGTTTGGGATCATTGTCTTGTTGGAAGATAAATCTCCATCCCAGTTTCAGGTCTTTTGCAGACTCCAACAGGTTTTCATCCAGAATGGTCCTGTATTTGGCTGCATCCACCTTCCCCTCAATTTTAACCATCTTCCCTGTCCCTGCTGAAGAAAAGCAGGCCCAAATCATGATGCTGCCACCACCATGTTTGACAGTGGGGATGGTGTGTTGAGGGTGATGAGCTGTGTTGCTTTTACGCCAAACATATCGTTTTGCATTGTGGGCAAAAAGTTTGATTTTGGTTTCATCTGACCAGAGCACCTTCTTCCACGTGTTTGGTGTGTCTCCCAGGTGGCTTGTGGCAAACTTTAGACGAGACTTTTTATGGATATCTTTGAGAAATGGCTTTCTTCTTGCCACTCTTCCATAAAGGCCAGATTTGTGCAGTGTATGACTGATTGTTGTCCTATGGACAGACTCTCCCACCTCAGCTGTAGTTCTCTGCAGTTCATCCAGAGTGATCATGGGCCTCTTGGCTGCATCTCTGATCAGTCTTCTCCTTGTCTGAGCTGAAAGTTTAGAGGGACGGCCAGGTCTTGGTAGATTTGCAGTGGTCTGATACTCCTTCCATTTCAAAATGATCGCTTGCACAGTGCTCCTTGGGATGTTTAAAGCTTGGGAAATCTTTTTGTATCCAAATCTGGCTTTAAACTTCTCCACAACAGTATTACGGACCTGCCTGGTGTGTTCCTTGGTCTTCATGATGCTCTCTGCGCTTTCAACAGAACCCTGAGACTATCACAGAGCAGGTGCATTTATACAGAGACTTGATTACACACAGGTGGATTCTATTTATCACCATCAGTCATTTAGGACAACATTGGATCATTCAGAGATCCTCGCTGAACTTCTGGAGTGAGTTTGCTGCACTGCAAGTAAAGGGGCCAAATAATTTTGCACGCACCACTTTTCAGTTTTTTATTTGCTAATAAAGTTTAAAATATCCAATAGATTTCGTTCCACTTCACAATTGTGTCCCACTTGTTGGTGATTCTTCACAAAAAATTAAAATTTTATATCTTTATGTCTGAAGCCTGAAATGTGGCAAAAGGTTGAAAAGTTCAAGGGGACCGAATACTTTTGCAAGGCACTGTATCTGCCATAACCCCATCACACCTTGACCTAACCTCCATCCTTCAGAAAAAAAAGTCTAAACATACACCCCAGAGCTTAAGAGGCATAGACATCTGGATAGAGACAACTGTGATTATAATGATCTCAAGAAAAGTCTTCAACTAATATTCTCCACCAATGCAGCCCTCCTCAGACAGGGAATCTTGACAGAAAACTGTCAAAAAGAAAAGGGTGGAGCAAACGCCTAGTGCATTGCCAAAAACTTGCTCACAAGTAAGCCAATAGGCAAGAGATGTAAAACACTGTAGAGTTATCCAGCAGTGGGTTGGTGTCACCAGGGCCAAACTGTCACTTCAATCTGCAGGCTTATGTATTTTGGGGGGACACACCCTCTTGCTCATAGCTCTCAAGAAGGGGGTGCATCGCCTGAAACCACACAAGCCTGCCAATTCTAGTGATGGGTTGGGTCTGATAACACTGCCCAGCCCCACTGCTGGATCACTCTACAGTTATGTACATTGCTTGCACATTGACATACTTGTGAGTATGTTTTTGTCTTTGGGTGTTTTACAATAAAGGTTTTTGGTAGTGCACTAGGCATTTGTGCCCCCTTGTTTACGGTAACCACCATCCTTAAAGGAGAAGTACGGGGAAAGCTCGTTTGGCCGTACTTCTCCTGTGGGTCACATGAGTGCAGTTCGTTCTGCACTCCTGTGACCTGTTTTGTGCATCACAGAACCGGTTCAGGCTGGGGAAAGATTGTGATCATGTGGGCAGGATCTGCCCACATGCCTGGGCCGGCACCCAGCTCAGCCTTTCAGTGAGCCGCTGAGAGCCTGTGCCGGCCGCAGGGGCAGAGCAGAAAGCTGGTGACTGACAGTTATCAGCTCTCTGCTCAGGGAGCTCTGAGAACTGAGCGATCGGTGGTGTTTGATCGCTCGGTTCTCAGTGTTAGAGCCAGAAGGGAACTGATGCAGCATCGGGCCGTGGCTGCATCCAGCTAGGTAAGTATGATTATAGAAAAAAAATCCCATACTTCTCTTTTAACCTTGCCTGTTCTGGAACGGGCACACTTTTGCTAGTCTGAATGTCTAGATTAGAAGGTGAGTGCTCCACAATGTTTCTGCATATGAGGAAACATCCAAGAACACCTACAATTGGCTTTTCTATGCCCAGGAATAAAGAATTCAGGAAAGAAAAATGGGCCCTCCAAGATTAAGCTTAATGACATTGTTACTAAGATGACTTAATATGTTGAAGGACTTATATTCAGTAAGGTATGGTTCTGTTTGGACCCTCAGGGAAATGCAGGTTCTATTATTCTTATACTTTGCTTAGTCTTGGTCTTTGAATATTTGGCTTCTTATGTATTTTAGGCATGGCCAGTAATAGGCAAGGGGTTATTGATTATCATATGGTGCAATTTTCTTTATAGCAAGTACTTGCTAAAACTACTTTAAGCAGCATTAACTGAACAATAGGAGTACAGTGAATGCCCTTTTCAAATCTAAACGTGAAAGGGTTTGTTAGATGACCATGAAGGAGACTAATCAATTTGTGGAAAGGATAGATAGATATAGCTTTCCACAGTAATATGTAGCCTATTGCATTAGGGTGTGCACCCCAAAACTAAAACACACGTGTGTGTGTGTGTGTGTGTGTGTGTGTTTGTGTGTATATAGATATATATCTATACACACACACACAGACTCTTTTAAATAAATGTAAAGAAACATTTTGAGTTTTTATACATTTTACATCTTATGACAGAGAGGGCGTTGAGGCGAGGAGAGAGGGGGGTGAGGGTGGGAGGGTGAGAGTGGGAGGGTGAGAGTGAGAGAGAGGGGGTGAGACTGGAAGAGAGGGAATGAGAGAGAGAGGGGGGTGAGAGAGAGAGGGGGTAAGAGAGATGGGGGTGAGAGAGATAAGGGAGAGAAAGAGAGGGGGGTGAGTGGGGGAATGAGAGAGAGAGGGTGAGCAAAAGAGAGAGGGTGGTAGAGGGAGGGGCGTGAGAGAAGGGGTGAGGGGGAGAGATGGGTGAGGGGGGTGAGGGGGAGAGGGGGGAGAGAGAGGGAGAAGGGGGGAGAGAGGGAGGGCCCACTTCTGTATATTGTGACACTTCTGTACACTGGATCATACACTGGATGGCACTGGCACAGGGGATGATTAGGGTGTGCCAAGGCACACCTGGCACCCTCCCCCCGCGCACACGCCTATGGCAGCAAGTATTGTAGGGCCATTGCTGCATCAATGGCCCAAATGTAATCAAGTGGCAGATGTGATACATACAGAAAGCTTTTAACAATGAAATATAATGGCCATTGACTACTCCAGAAGAGTAGTCCCCCCCCCCCCCCCTCACTTGATAGTCTTCTCTTCACATAGCCCAGCATCTCTACCCCTCAACTCCCTATATAACCTCTTATGTACTTGTAAGGAGAGGAGTGAAAGAGAATACTATAAAGCAAGGATCTCCAAACTTTCTGAACAAAGGGGCAGTTTACTGTCCTTCAAACTTTAGGGGGGCTGGACTGTGGTCGGTGGGAGAAATTGTGCCCCACTGATGGTGCCAGTGTAAGGAACAGTGCTTCTTCAATGGTGTCAATGGGAAGAATAGTGCCTCATATCAGTGGGAGGAACCCCCAAAGGGCCAGATAAAAAAAATGCACGGAAAGGGCAACATCTGGTGTTTGAAGACCACTGCCACAGAGTGTCACTTGAGTGACATCTTTAACCACTTCCCGACCACCGCGCGACGATGTACGTCGACAGAATGGCACGGGCAGGCATAAGGGCTTACATGTACGTCCTTGCCTTCCCGCGGCGGTCGGTATTCGTTCGGGAGCGATCCCGGATGAGGGGACGGCCATTCATTCATGGCCACCCCCTCGCGATCGCTCCCGACGAATGAAAATCCTCCGTGACATCACTTCCTCTCCTGTAATGTAAACACAGGAGAGGAAGTGATGTAATCTCTCCTCCGTGTCAGTATTTTTCGTTCCGACACCGAGGAGAGAGGATCGGTGAGTTGCACCAACACGACACTACACAGTAGAACATGCCAGGCACACTCACACCCCCCCGATCACCCCCCCAATTACCCCTGCCCCCCAGTCACAGTGACACCAATGTCATTTTTTTTATTTATTTTTTATTTTTTATTTTTTTTGCATTGGTGTCATTTGTGACTGTAATAACTGTTAGGGCAGTTAGGGTTAGCCCCCTTTAGTTCTAATGTACCCCCCTAACCCCCCCAATAAAGGTTTAACCCCGTGATCACCCCCCGTCGCCAGTGTCACAAAGGCTGGGTTCACATTGCAGCGGTTTATGAGAACGAATGTGATTCGCACCGCACTGCAGTGCAAATCACATCCGATCTCTGTGCGATTCGAGTTCAGCCATACAGATAGTATGGCTGAATTCGCATCGCACCCGCCGCAAATTCGCACGGGACCCTTTTTTTGGCCCGCAGCAGAATCGGATCGCATGGGTGTTCACACCATGCGATCCGAGTTTGCAGATCGCACTGCGATATGCGAACTGATCTGGGGGTGTCATTAACATTTCACTGACACTCCCAGCAGTTCGCATAGGGCAGTGTGAACTGCCGCCGGGAGGCATGCGATGCGGGAACCCGCCGCGGATTTGTGGCGTTCCCGCATCGCTCCAGTGTGAACCCAGCCTAATAAGCGATCGTTTTTCTGATCGCTGTATTAGTGTCACAGGTGACGCTAGTTAGGCAGGTAGGTATTTAGGTTCGCCGCAGCTTTTTATAGCGCCAGGGACCCCCATATACTACCGCATAAAGCCCCCTGATTGCCCCCTAGTTAACCCTTTCACCAGTGATCACCATATAACTGTTACAGGTGACGCTGGTTGGTTAGTTATTTTTTTATAGTTTCAGGGCACCCGCCATTTATTACCTAGTCTCACTAGTGTACCCCTAAATTTAGGGGTGTCTACTTTCCAAAATGGGGTCATTTGGGGGGGGTTTGTGCCATCTTGGCATTTTATGGCCTTCAAAACTGTAACGCCCTTAGAAAGCCTGAAGGCGGTGCTTGGTTTTCGGGGCCCCGTACGCGGCTAGGCTCCCAAAAAGTCCCACATATGTGGTATCCCCGTACTCAGGAGAAGCAGCAGAATTTAACCATTAACCACTTAACGACCAGCGCACGCCGATGTACGTCCTATTTTTCAGCTGCCACAACCGAGATATCCATCTCTACAGGCGTCGGTCGTCTGTACGATAACGGTGGTCTCCACGCCGCGAGATCACCACTATCGGCGGCGGGAGAGGTGACACCCCCCTCCCGCCGTCTCTATACCATAGGAGGGCGGAAACGACGTTGAAACGTCACTTCCGCCCATACCTCTTAAAGGTATATTTTTTTTAAATGTCATTTTTTTTATTTTATTTTTTTGCATTTTAGTCCAAATATGAGATCTGAGGACTTTTTGACCCCAGATCTCATATATTAAGAGGACCTGTCATGCTTTTTTCTATTACAAGGGATGTTTACATTCCTTCTAATAGGAATAAAAAGGATCCATTTTTTTTTAAAACAGTGTAAAAATAAATAAAATCAATTAAAATAAATAAGAAAAAAAAAAAAGGTTTTTAAAAACACCCCGTCACGACGAGCTCGCGCACAGAAGCGAGCGCATACGTGAGTAGCGCCCGCATATAAAAACGGTGGTCAAACCACACATGTGAGATATCGTTACGATTGGTAGAGCGAGAGCAATAATTCTAGCCCTAGACCTCCTCTGTAATGCAAAAAATGCAACCTGTAGAATTTTTTTAAATGTCGCTTATGGAGATTTTTGAGGCTAAAAGTTTGCCGCCATTCCACGAGCGGGCGCAATTTTGAAGCGTGACATGTTGGGTATCAATTTACTCGGCGTAACATTATGTTTCACAATATAAAAAAAAATTGGGCTAATTTTACTGTTATCTTATTTTTTTATTCAAAAAAGTGTTTTTTTTTCCAAAAAAAGTGCGCTTGTAAGATCGCTGCGCAAATACGGTGTGAAAAAAAGTATTTCAATGACCGCCATTTTATTCTCTAGGGTGTTAGAAAAAAACAATATAAAATGTTTGGGGGTTCTAAGTAATTTTCTAGCAAAAAAAACTGTTTTACACCAAATCTGAAAAAAGAGGCCTGGTCCTTAAGTGGTTAAATTATATGTTAAGTGCACATATAACTGTATGAATTTTTTTGTTGAAATTAATGGCCTGGGGACAGTGTGTCTTTAAAGAAAGCAGATAGTGCTTTAATGGGAAAATAAAGCCACCAAAGGGTTTATAGCATATTTGCATTACCATACATGTACTGTCTATAACCCAGTTTGACACTTGGAATTGCTGTTCCAGAACAAGCAAGAAGTTTAGCATGTGGCTAGAGGCAGCTTTCATTGTACCGTCTTTCTGCCAGCCCTGACCAATCACTGCCAGGAAGAAAGACAGATATCTGGACAGATCAAGAGCTGTTCAGGTTGACACTGTTCCCCCTATGTTGGAAGGGTACAATAGGATCTAAACTGGTTTTCTAACCTTTACATTCAAACAAAAGCCTACCTGACCTCAAAGACTTAAAGTGGTTGTAAACCCCATTCGTGAAATCTGACCTAAGCACATATATCCGTAGTGCTTACTTATCTCTCTCCAAAGCTCTGAGAGACATTTCTTTCTGCTGCTCCGTTCCTCTGTTATCATAATGAGTCACTTCTGAGAAGTTCTCTGACACATGAGATAACAGCAGCTGAAAATTTGTGTCGGGGAGGGAGCTTAGAGTTAGGTAAGAAGAGAGCTTGTCTATTCAGACTACAGCCCTGCATGTTCCTTCGTTCCTCTGGAGTGGGGGAATGTGCCTTTCCTCCAATCAGCTCTCACACACTGTAAGCCCAAACTTCCCACCCACTGCTGAAAGAGAAAGAAATATTTCTAACAAGATCTGCACTTTCCAAAGAATGTAGAAAGGGAAAGACAGAAGATATACATGCAAAACTTATGTAGGAGGATTTGTTTCATCTCTGTGTATCATCTGAGGCTGTTCACATCACTGGATATATATGAGGGTTTACATCCACTTTGAAGAAGTCACCCAATTCAGCCAACTATGATCAGCTTAGGTGTGCACAATTCACATAATTTGCCACCGTCTCAGTATATATACACTGATCAGCCATACCATTATGACCATCCACCATAACATTATGACCACCCACCTAATACCGAGTAGGTTCTCCTTTTGCTGCCCAAATAGCCTTGACCCGTTGAGGCATTGAGTTTACTAGATCTCTACAGGTATGCAGTGGTATCTGCCTCCAATGGCTTGCCTTCTTCCCATACTGTATCCTTGTGCCATCTCTTTCCCAGGTAAGCAACACACACCCAGCCAGCCACATAATGTAAAAGAAAATGTTATTCATCAAACCGGGCCACCTTCTTCTATTGCGCCGTGGTCCAGTTCTGATGTTCACGTGCCCATTGTAGATTCTTTTTTCTGTGATCAGCATGGGCACCCTGACCAGTCTGCAGCTATGCAGCCCCATACACAACAAACTGTGTTACTCTGTGTGTTCTGACACCTTTCTAATGGAAACAGCATTAATGTTTTCAGCAATTTAAACTCCAGTAGCTATTCTATTGGATCGGACTACACAGGCCAGCCTATGCTCCCCACGTGCATCAATGAGTCTTGGCCACCCATTATCCTGTCACCAGTTGCCCAGTTTTCCTTCCTTGGACCACTTTTGGCCAGGCCACTGCAGACCTGGAACATTCCACAAAAGCTGCAGTTCTGGAGTTGCTCTGACCTAGTCATCTAGCCATTACAATTTGGCCCTTGTCAAAATCGTTTAAATCCTTATATTTGCCAATTTTTTTCTGCTTTTGAACACATCAACTTCAGGTACAACACGTTGACGTGCTGCCTAATATATCCCACCCACTTTCAGGTGCCATTGTAACAAGATACTGTAATCTGTTTATATTGTCATAAACAGTATCTACAACCAAACTTTTTGTTTTATTTGGATAGAGTGTAGAAGGTGTAGAACCCCTGCCATTTTTTCCCCGCTTGGAAGACTTACCCTCTCTTTGTCCTGGTGGCCATTGTCCTCATCAGGACAAAGAGTGATCAGAAATCTAAAACATTACAATTGTCACCTGAATAGGAAGTGAGTAGAAATCTTCCCATGCATAATCCTGTTCTGGTGAAGCCTGACTAGGCCGAGATTTTCATTAATCTACTTTCTGTTTTTGGAATGGTAATGAGAAGAAATTTGTGACCCCATACAAATAAATGAAGGGTGCCACTTCAGGCTTGAATAGGTCCTTATATGCTGACAACCACTGAGATTGTAGGCAGGGAAAGCACCCATCTCAGCTCCATAGAAGTCAACGAGGAAGGAAAAGAAATGGCAGGAGCCACACATCAAGCTAAATCCTCATGTGATGAGTGGAGGCAGCCTCAGCATAGACTCTGTCCATGCCACAGCTGACATGTTTTGTCCCACCCACAGGGCTTAGTAATGGGAAAGGAAGCCCCCATGAATTGGGTGGGACGAAACATGTTGGATTTTTGGCCAGGATGAACCTACTTCAACTAAGTTTTTTTTTTTGACGTGCTGCTCCTGGGACTTCTTTTCATTCCTCAATGAGAGGAAATTTGCCCAATGGGACACAGAGTGTAAAAAAAAAGCCTGGCAGTTCCTCTCTATCCAAATAAAAATTAAAAATGGGTATAAGTAATTTTATGTTTTGTGATTACCAATGGCTTTATTGTTTTTTTTTTTTTTTTTACATAAACATGGAATCTTTATACACGAAAATGCTTCTGAAATAAGGCTCAAATATAGTAACCCACAGGAACAAATCAGATTTCAGATTTTGCTGACCTATCCCAAGTAGACTAAGCCCCTGTACACACGGTCGGAGATTCTGCCAACCAAATCCATCGGATTTTGTCCGTCGGATTTAGTCCGACAGATTGTGTCCGAAACTGTTGCATACACACGGTCGGACTAAGTTGTCGAAAAATCCGATCTTTCAGAACGTGATTACGTAATTTCGTTACGATGGGACTACATTCAGGCTAGTAGCCAATAGCTTTGATGTAGGAATTTGATCTGAGCACGCGTGGCACTTGGTCCGATCAAAATTCGCTACACATGATCGGAGTATGTCCGATCGAACCAGTTGGTCAGGAAATATTTCCAACATGTTGGAAAATTGGGTCAGACGGATATTCGGACGGAATCAGTCTGATGCATATCACACACAGTCGGATTATCCGACGACACGGTCCGATAGGACACATTCCGACGGATTCTCCGACCGTGTGTACAAGGGCTAAAATGGTTTCGTTATGGTGACTATACTTTGCACATCATCCTAGCTCTTTGAGCTATTTTCTCCAGCAGACCTGAGGGTGTTTTTCTATTAACAGTATATACATTTATTTATTTCAAGTTTCTTGGCTTTTGTGGTCTAGTCCCTCAGAGCCTTCAGAAGATTTCATAATATACAGTAAAAAACATAATAGATTTCTTTACTGCAAAAATATTGGATTTACATGAACTTTAGCTAGTTTGGTCCTCAAGCTGTGCCAGCAGGATTTTAAAGAGTAAAGTGCTAAAGCAGTTTGCATTTCATTCTATCTTCACGTTCTTCCACTTTCTATACATTTACTAAAATGGAACACTTCTCCTTTGCAGTGCCATCAGTTCTTTCTGCTTTTCTTTCTGCTTATCAGTCCCTATATCTGATGCGTTTGAGATATTTCTAGGCTCCTGGTCCTTTATCTCTTGAAGAACTTCAGAGGCTTCTTGAAGTTGGGTCATCAGATCATTTAGAATTGTTTCTGGATTACATTCCACCCCATTTCCTTCTGCAGTCTTTCCAAGTTGTCCCTTCAAGATCTGGTTTAGCAGAGTCTTTGTTCTCTCCTTTCCACAGGCTAGCTTCATCTCCACTTGATCGAAATGGTCTTTAGTTAGATGTAGCATGGTGCTGTCCTTATCTGATGTTGGAGATAAGAGGTCTCCCAAGGAAGACGCTTTCATTTTACCTTTAATGTGATGTGTTTGCGTTGTCACGTGGCCAGTTTTCTTTTTGTGTTTTACATATCTGAACTTCTTCTCATCAGTTGGTTGTGTAGTATTGTGTTCTTGGATGTCACTTGTTGGTGAATGTTTCTTCGCCATCTCATTTTTGTCTTCATCCTTATTGCTGTTACATATACCATCTGCAGATGTCCCCTGAAGAGCTCCTTCATCTGTGTCATCATCATTCAGATATTGAGACGACCTCTTACGCTCTTCTTGAAGGCTATTTGAGAGACTTCTTAACTCCTCTGCTTGTAAGTCTTCTAATGACTCTGCTTGAAGTGGAATTGATGGTTGTTCCAGGTCATCAGACCCAAAGTCAACTAAGTTCTCTTTGCTTCCTCTCTCATCTGACACCGTGTCCTCTTTCTCCTCCAAGTCTGATGATGAACCAACCCACTTAATCGTCATTTTCTCAGAAAGAATTTTCGGAGGTGGTTTGGGAGGAGAACTCATCACTTCATTTAGATTTTCTTTGCTCTCACTTTGAAGAACCTTGACTGCTAAATTTTCTTCCATGCTTGTCTGTTCATTTTCAGACTTTAGCTTCTCACGGGCATAAACATCTTCTTTAAGTTTTTTCGAAGGAGGAGCTGGTGCTGGAGGTGCTCGATCTTTGCTGTCTGTTGTGTCTGGAATGGTAGTCTCCAAAGTTGGGGGAGGATTTGGTTTTGTGGGTGGCATAGGGATCTTTACAGGTTCTTTTTGAGGTTCTGGTTGTGCTTCCTTAGGCTTGGGCATTGGTGGAACTATTGTTAATATTCCAGTGTCCAGCGATTCCAGACCCAACCTTAGGGAGTCATCGTTAGCTGCCTCTGCCACCTGAGTAAGATAGTTAAAAAAATCTGTTAGAAGTTATAAAGACAAAATGTCAACAACTGTATACATGTCTGAAATTACACATACATCCTCAGGTTACTTCACTAGAAAGTGATAATGAACACTACCAACTAATGGGGGTATTGGTTAATACGCCATGTTACTTAGTAAGGTTGAATAAAGACACCAGTCCATCCAGTTCAACCTGAGTGTCTACAATTGTCCCTATCCCTGTACATTGTACACTCACATTGGTCCCTACCCTCAAGGAGCCCTCAATCCAAGGTCCTCATTCACATACTAGGGCCAATTTTTGGACAGAAGCCAATTAACCTACCTGCATGTCTTTGGAGTGTGGGACGAAACCGGAGTACCCGGAGGAAACCCACGCAGGCACAGGGAGAACATGAAAACTCCAGGCAGGTAGTGTCGTAGTTGGCATTCCAACCAGCGACCCTTATTACTGCTAGGTGAGAGTGCTAACCACTACACCACTGTGCCGTCCTCCATGTTGCATGTTGGGAAATCAAATTCTTCACTCATTGGTGCAGTAGAGTAAGAGCACTTGCTACTTCCAGAAATAGAGGGGAAATCTCCCAAATGGATGCACAAGTTCCGGTGACCCTGCTGACAAACAGGGATTCCCCCACTTTGGAGGGATTTCCTCTCACTTCCTGTTTTGGCTGTGGGACAGGAAGTGAAGGTTAATTTCCCCAAGGGAGAAATGACAAAAACAACTGGTTTCATTGTCAAAGTTTAGCCTGCAGTTTCCTGCCTGTGGATTTATTATCCTCTTTGCTGCAGTAGCTCTGCTAGACCTCTGATTCTATTCACATGTGTTGTTTGGCTTCTGTGTTCACCTATGGGCATAGCCTGCTACTCTGTGGGTTTATATTCCTTTCCCTTCTATAACTGCCTAGCCCGCCTTCCAGTTTGGTTCCATATATAAGACATGCTCGGTGCAGCTCGCATTGCCTGAGAAACTTCCTAGTTTCTCTAAGTTCCTGGTTTGCTTTTCTTTACTTGTATTTTGTGTCAGGCTTGTCTGCCGCCTGCCCTGACCTTGGCACATTTCTCAGATCCTCTTCTGTCTCCTGCCATCTGTACTCTGCACAGGTGAGTGGTCTCCGTATTCTCAGCTGGGCGTACCAGGGGGCCACAACCTGGTTCCAGCTCCAGGTCCATCCCCACCAACAGGGACCCGGTTAAAAAAGTAGGCTGGTGCTTAGACTCCACACCCTGGGGAACCCTGAGCTGGTGTTCTATAGGGGCTCATAAGTCACACTTACCTCATCTATCATTCCGTTCGGCGTCCCCTGCGTCTCTTCCTCCTCTGAATCACGGCAGTTTTCACTGTGTGTCTCCTCCCTCCTCCTCATAGGCGACCAATAGGATTGCTTCTCCCTTCGCCCAATTGGGTGAAGGGTCTCAGAACCCGCTTCCTGATTGGCGAGGAGACTCAGGAAGACAATAGCGATATATATTCATTCGCTATTGTCACAACTGGGTGGGCTTGGGGCACGGCGCTCTGCGCCCCGAGCCCACCCTTTTTTGAAGCCAATTAGAGCCTCTGGCTCTAATCATGTGCTTCAAAAAGAAAAAACCCCTATTGAAATCCATGCGTCTGGTGCCCCACATGTAGATTAGGGGGCCGGATGCACGGATAGGGGAGCGACGTCCATGCGCCCTGCATTATGGCCAATGCTAATATGAACACAGAATTAAACCAAAAATTAAAATGAGCTATCTCTGTGCCAACCAATTAGATAGGGGAAAAGGGATATTGCTGCATGCACTGAAAGGGGTTATTCAGACCAAAAAAGGAAAAACAAATGAGGTGTTGAGGTGAGAAAATTAGGCTATATTAATACAAAGCAAAGGAATGCATATAATTTATATGCCATGGCTGCAGTGTTGAAGGAACTAGAGATCACAGTCTGTCTATATAAAAACTCCTTCTAGTGCGAGAATATTCAAATACATTAATATAAATATAAATAAAGTATCTGATTCAATTAAATCGCGAAAAACAATCCAAAAAAGTTCATAAAAAACTCAACATAAATGTCCATGTAAACACTGTAGACCAAACAAAATTTACATCCTTTTTTTCCCACAAATAGAGCTTTCTTTTGGTGGTATTTGATCACCTCTGCGGTTTTTATTTTTTGCGCTATAAACAAAAATAGAGCGACAATTTAAAAAAAAATGCAATATTTTTAAATTTTTGCTATAATAAATATCCCCAAAAAAAACAAAAAAAAACATTTTTTTTCCTCAGTTTAGACCGATACGTATTCTTCTACATATTTTTGGTAAAAAAAAAAAAAAACGCAATTAGGTTTGCGCAAAAGTTATAGCATTTACAAAATAGGGGATAGTTTTATAGCATTTTTATTATTATATTTTTTTTTACTAGTAATGGCGCCGATCAGCGATTTTTATTGTGACTGCGACATTATGGCGGACACATCGGACATTTTGTACACATTTTTGGGACCATTGTCATTTATACAGCAATCAGTGCTATTTAAATGCAAATGTTAAAGCGGAGGTCCACCTTAAAGTGGACCTTCCGCTCATCGGAACCCTCCCCCCCTCCGGTGCCACAATCGGCACCTTTCAGGGGGGAGGGGGGTGCAGTTACCTGGATAATCCAGGTAACTGCACCCACTTCCGGGACAGCTCTCTGCGGAAATGGGCGTAACTTACTCCCCTTTCCGCAAGTGCCCGCCCCTTCCCGCAAGTGCCCCGCTGCCTGCTGGGAAACACACAGCTCCCAGAGGCAGCGGGGAGCGTCCTTATTGCGCAGCGCAATTCGCGCATGCGCAGTAGGGAACCGGGAAATGAAGCCGAAAGGCTCCATTTCCTGATTCCCATACCCAAGATGGCGGCGGCAGGACCCGACAGACGACCTAGCGATCGGCTTCGGGTGCCGACATCGCGGGCGCGCTGGACAGGTAAGTGTCACTATTTTAAAAGTCAGCAGCTGCAGTATTTGTAGCTGCTGGCTTTTAAAAAAAAAAAAAAAAACGCGGAGTCCCGGTGGACTCCCGCTTTAAGTGTAAATGACACTGGCAGTGAAGGAGTTAACCACTAGGGGGCGAGGAGGGGTTATGTATGACGTTATGTGTTTTTTTTTATTGTAGGGGGGTGTGGCCTGGCATGTGACATCACTGATCGTCTTTCCCTATAACAGAGAACAGACGATCGGTGACAGCCACAGTAGGAAGTACAGGGAGAGGTTTGTTTACACAGACCTCTCCTCATTCTTCAGCTCTGTGACCCGATCGTGGGACACCAGCGGCGATCGGGTCCGCTGGTCCTGCGGCCATGGTCACGGAGCTCAGGACCGGGTCGGGAGCGTGCCGCCGGCGCGCTCCTGACCCACGGTTGGGCACTTAAAGAGCAACGTACCTGTACGTGCTTGCGCCCAGCCTTGCCATTCTGCCAACGTATATGTGCAGGAGGCGGTCCTTAAGTGGGTAACCTTACAGCAGTAAGGTAAGGGGACACCCATCCACTTTATTAGCGGAGCAGGAGAAAGAAAAAATCACCCATCACCAGTAGTGCACTACCTAGCAGCACCAGCACTTTATTTGTAAACATTTTGGTCACTTGAAGTTTGTACATCTTTTGCGTTGTTTGCACGGACATTTATTGGCACCTGCACTTTATATGCGTTATTTTGGATCACTACAATTTTGCACTTTATATTTCTTGCAGTGTTTACATGGACATTTATGTTGAGTTTTTTATGAACTTTTTTGGATTGTTTTTCTCGATTTAATTGAATCAGATACTTTATTTATATTTGATATTAATGTATTTTAATATTCTCGCACTAGAAGGAGTTTTTATATAGACAGACTGTGATCTCTATTTCCTAAAACACTGCAGCCACGGCATATAATTTATATGTATTCCTTTGCTTTGTATTAATATAGCCTAATTTTCTCACCTCCACACCCCTCCCCCCCAACCCTACCACCCCCCCTCCCCCCCCCACACTTTTTCATATAGCGCAGCACTACTCTATTGAACACAGAATTATCTGTTTATAATAGTTCTTTATGTAAAAATAAATGTATCAACTTTTTTTTTATGAAATGCAGATTGAATGATGAACTCCAGGCAAAGGACCAAAGCCATACAATTTGCTGGCAAGGGTACAAAGAAGCAAAGAGCGGCGAGAGGTGCGGGCTGAGCTCTCTGCCTCTTCTGTACTCTTGCTGGCAAATCAAAAAGCTGACCTGACCGCGTCCTACCAACCGATGACGTCATGGGTTGCTAAGGACTTGCCAGCTAGAGTACAGAGGGGATGGGGGTGGAGCTCTCTGCCTGCTCCCTACACAGGAGCTAACAGAGGATCGCTCAGATCAGACTGTTGCCGCGGAACCCCTGAGGACCCCTCATGGCACCCGTTTGAGAAGCATCGGGTTAAGCAATACACATTTAGGGTCCAAACCCACTTGCTTAAAAAAAAACGTTGCTTCTAGAGGAGTTTAGCGTTTTTCCTGTAGAAGCAGCTAATGTTATCCCATGGGGCCATGCACATTAGGACATTTAGAGGCATATTGTAAAAAACCCTTCTGGTTTGCATTTTTAAGAAGAGTTTTCTGGCAAAAAAAAAAAAAAAAGGTTAAACAATCCCAAATGTTTCTATGGCGGCATGACGAATGACGGCTACAGCGCGGATCTGCTTTGCTGGGAGGCCGCCAATAGACGTCCTCCCCTTTGCACGCTCCCCGCATGCCCTGCCAATGAGACCGTCAATGAGACTCGGGTGATCACAGACCGGGTCGATCCCCGCCCCTTACCATGTGATCAGCTGTCAGCCAATGACAGGTGATCATGTGATGTAAACAGAAGATCGGTAACAGCGTGTGGAGAAAAAAAGCCGCTCGCCAGCTTCTGTTGAAGGGACATCGGTCCCTCATATGTGCCCACCGGTACTGCCTGTCAGTGCCACCTGCCAGCCCCACAAATCAGTGCCCACAGTGCCAAAAATCAGTGCCCACCAATACATAAGTGCCAACAATCAGTGCCACCTATCAATGGCTACAAGTGCCACCTATCAGTACCCACCAGTGGTGCCAATCAGTGCCTCAGTGCCACCTAGCAGTGCTGCTTATCAGTGTCACCTACCAGTGCCCATCACTGTCACCCATCAGTGTCAATCTCTGCCACCCATCAGTGCCAGCTATCAGTACCACCTATCAGTGCCATCTATTAGTGCCCTTCAGTGCCACCTATCAATGCCCTTCCATACCTCCCCTCAGTGTCCACCAATGCCACCTATCAGTGCCCACCAGTGCCACCTCATCATTGCCCATCTGTGCTGCCTTATCAGTGCCCTTCAGTGCAGCCTATAAGTACCCATCAGTGTAACCTCATCAGCGTACATCAATGAAGGAGAAAAATTACCTGTTTGCAAAATTTATTAACAAAATAAAAAACGATTTTGTATTTTTTTTTTCGGTCTTTTTACATTTTTTTAACAAAAGGTGATAAAATACCACCAAAAGAAAGCTCTATTTGTGGGAAAAAAATTATAAAAATGTCATTTGGGGTGCAGTGTTACATGACCACGCAATTGTCCTTCCTTCCACCTGGCTGCATCCACCCTGTCCTCCCCTAAGACCCGGATTGGCCATAGGGCAAACCGGGCACTTGCCCGGTGGGCCGCGGCCGCCGGGGCCGCCAGGCTGCAAGTTTTTGCGGGGCTTGAGCTGGTGCCTCTGCTCGGCTGCCCGGCTGCTTAGCCATTGGCGCTGGGGGGAGGAGCTAGATGAGACTCCTTCGGCTTCTGCGTGGCCGCCTGTACAGGTCAGCCGTCGGTACAGGGAGGAGGAGCCAGAGCAGACACCTTGGAGCCGGTGAAAATGTGAGTTCAGCCCCCCCCCGTAAACTGCATAGGAGGAGGGCTGGGGGCAGCTGCATATAGAAGAATACTTCTCTCCATCTTCCTCCTGCAGTAGCGGAACGCCTGCGAGAGGGAGAGGAGAAGCATTCAGAGACTGCAGGAGGAGGATGGAGAGAATTATTCTTCTTTATGCAGCCGCCCCCACCGCTCCTCCTATCCTGCTTCTCTCTGCTGCTCCCCCCTGGGCACTCCACGGCACCCATACTCTCTGCCATCGCGTGCTCTCTGCCACCCCCCATGCTCTCCACCACCCCCCATACTCTCCACCTCCCCCCATGTTCTCCACGGCACGCATACTCTCTGCCATCCCCCCATATTTTCCACCTCCCCCATGCTCTCTGCCACCCCCCCATGCTCTCTGTCACCCCCCCATGCTCTCTACCACCCCCCATGCTCTCCACCTCCTCCCCATGCTCTCCACCTCCCCCCCATACTCTCCACCTCCCCCCCATGCTTTCTGCCACCCCCCATGCTCTCCACCTCCCCCCCTCCCCCATGCACTCTGCCACCCCCCATGCTCTCCACCTCCCCCATGCTCTCTGGCCACCCTCCCTGTGCTCTCTCCCCACCCCCCGTGCGCTCCGCCACCCCCATGCTCTCCGCCATCCCCCCATGCTCTCCGCCACCCCCCCATGCTCTCCACCTCCCCCCATGCTCTCCGCCACCTCCCCCCATGCTCTCCGCCACCCCCCCATGCTCTCTGCCACCTCCCCCATGCTCTCCGACACCTCCCCCATGCTCTCCGCCACCCTCCCTGTGCTCTCCACCACCCTCCCTGTGCTCTCTGCACACCCCCCGTGCGCTCCGCTGCCCCCCCATGCTCTCCACCTCCCCCCATGCTCTCCGCCACCTCCCCCCATGCTCTCCGCCACCCCCTCATGCTCTCCGCCACCTCCCCCATGCTCTCCACCACCTCCCCCATGCTCTCTGCCACCCTCCCTGCGCTCTCTGCACACCCCCCGTGCGCTCCGCCGCCCCCCCATGCGCTCCGCCACCCCCCGTGCTCTCCGCCACCCCCCGTGCTCTCTGCCACCCCCCGTGCTCTCTGCCACCCCCCCATGCTCTCCGCCGCCCTTCCTGTGCTCTCCACCTCCCCACATGCTCTCCACTGCCCCCCTGTGCTCTCCACCTCCCCCTATGCTCTACGCTGCCCCCCTGTGTTCTCAAGGTTCTTCCTTGTGCTCTCCAACCCCCCATGCTCTTTCCTGGTCCCACCTCACCCCCTCCACCTCTCAGGGGATCTGTCAGGGGTGGACAGTGGGGAAGGGGCCGGTTAACATGTCATGGGCTGCTCAATGCAAAATGCCCGGGCCTATTTTTTGTCCCAGTCTGGGCCTGCCTCCCCTCCATTTGGCTGCAACCACCAATAATTTTTTAAGACACTGTGTATTTATATGTGTGTGTATATATAATTGCATTTTATAGTTGCCCCCCCCTACTTTTGTCTCTGTCCCCCCATGTGCCCCCGCTAAATATGAAATCTGGAGACGCCACTGTCTCTCACTGCCCCCCTGCATCACTGCATTTCTGCATCTAAAAGAAGACTGTGCAGGGGCAGGCAGCAGAGAGATGACATCATCTCTCACTGCCCACCCTCACTCTGGGACAACAGGGACACTGTCACTGGCCACTGGCAAGTGACAATCCCCATCTGGCGACAGGCAACTGTGGCAAGTGACAAGCTGCATCTGATAACAGGCGACGTTGGCAAGTGACACGCTCAGGGCTCCCACTGATTCTGCATTATGGTGAGTTGAACTATTTCATTTTATATGACAATGTAATAATAGAAATAATGCGCTTCAATCATCCTGACACCATATTAACCATGGTGCCGTGATGATTGAAGTGCCAACACCAGCCATTGCCCCTACAAATTGCCCGCCAAAAATGTTGGCAGTGCCCCTCCCGAGATTAGACTCTGGATCCGCCCCTGCACCAAAGATGTGGCTACATGGATTCAGACACCTTTCAGTCTACATTTGATCTCTATCACATACCTCTTTGAGGTGGATCCTGGTTGGAGGTCTTCTTTTTGCTGCTCCAACTTTAACTCTGTCCCGGGTCACATGTTCCAAAGAGATTGAAGTGTCTACCGTCACCTACCCAACAAACAAAAAATACAGGTCCTCATTAGGTCATGTTAATGTTGTCCACCATCTTGACCAGCTAAACCACCACTTCACTCATTCTATACTGCTGTAAGTATTGTCAATTACTCCACAAACTCTACAGACCTGGACCATTTATATCCTATTAGACATGTGCATTCGTTTTCGTCCGAATTTCAGCTATTTTCGTTTTAGTTTTGACAAACGATAACGAAAGCACAGAATCCGAAAAACGAAAGATCCGACATAAATAAATGCTTTATTTTCGTTTTGGTTGTTACAACAGTTCGATATAGAAAAGGAGATTCAACGTGACTCTGACAATAACAATCTGTGTCTATAGAACCTGTGGTCGAATGTGCCTAACCTTACCTCTATTAGTCCAAGATTATATAGAGAAAATATTCGACAGAGAAAAAAGATTCTGCAAGTTACTGTCCTAAAAAGTGTATGGGCACCTGGGTCCTGCCACAGGGGACATGTATCAATGCAAATTTTTTTTTTTAAAACGGCAGTTTTTTCGGGAGCAGTGATTTTAATAATGATTAAAGTGAAACAATAAAAGTGTAATATTCCTTTAAATTTCATGGGGGGGGGGGAGGGTGTCTATAGTATGCCTGTGAAGGGGCGCATGTTTCTGGTCCTTAGAACTGTCCCTGCACAAAGTGTCATTTATGCAGGAAAAAAAGTCCTTTAAAATCACTCGCAGCTATTATGACTTGTTGGCTCCGTAATACAGAGAACACTCACTGAAAGTCATTGATAAAAAATAAAAATAAAAAAAAAAGCGTGAGAGTCCCCCAAATTCAATTACCAGGCCCTTCAGGTCTGGTATGGATATTAAAGGGAACCCCGCGTCAAATTTAAAAAAAAATTGACGTGGGGGTCCCCCTAAAAATCCATACCAGACCCTTTATCCGAGCACACAACCTGGCAGGCCGCAGGAAAAGAGGGGGGGACGACAGAGCGGCCCCCCTCCCTCCTGAACCGTACCAGGCCACATGCCCTCAACATTGGGAGGATGCTTTGGGGGTCTGTGACCCCTCAAAGAACCTTGTCCCCATGTTGATGAGGACAAGGGCCTCATCCCCACAACCGTGGCCGGTGGTTGTGGGGGTCTGCGGGCAGGGGGGCTTATCAGAATCTGGAAGCCCCCTTTAACAAGGGGACCCCCAGATCCGAAAAAACTCCCGAAAAAAACTGCAGTTTTTAAAACTTTTTTTTGCATTGATACATGTCCCCTGGGGTAGGACCCAGGTCCCCAAACACTTTTTAGGACAGTAACTTGCATATTAGCCTTTAAAATTAGTACTTTCGATTTTGAATGTTGGAGTCCCATAGACTTTAATAGGGTTCTAAAGTTCACACGAAGTATGCTATATACTAGCTCCGTCGAATCTTCTTTATACATTCGACAGACACCATAAGCCTTCAAAGACAGATTCGACCGTAATTCATGTGGATTTTCGTTCGGACGAATGCAATTTTTGAACGAAAAACAAAATAAATAAAAATGAATTTCGGGAGTAACTAAATAAATTTATTTTTCGGACGAAAACGAAATTCCGAAACGAAAAATATTTTACTCTGCACATGTCTATATCCTATACAAATCTTCAATATTTGTCAACTTCAGCAGTCTACAAACATTATTCCTGCCACTGTCAGCAACAGTGGGGCATAGTTACTGACACCAACAATGAGGCACTACTCCTCCCCCTGACACCAATGATGGGGCACTATTCCTCCCACTGATACCAATGATGGGGCACTATTCCTCCCCCTGACACCAATGATGGGGCACTATTCCTCCCAATGATACCAATGATGGGGCACTATTCCTTCCAATGATACCAATGATGGGGCACCATTCCTCCCACTGATACCAATGATGGGGCACTATTCTTCCCACTGATACCAATGATGGGGCACTATTCCCCCCCCCCCTGATACCAATGATGGGACACTATCCCTCCCCCTGATACCAATGATGGGGCACTATTCCTTTCCCTGATAGCAATGATGGGGCACTATTCCTTTCCCTGATACCAATGATGGGGCACTATTCCTCCCCCTGATACCAATGATGGGCATCATTCCTCCCCCTGATACCAATGATGGGGCATCATTCCTCCTGCTGATACTAATGATGAGGAACTATTCCTCCCATTGATACCAATGATGGGGTACTATTCCTCTCACTGATACCAATGATAGGGCACTATTCCTCCCACTGACACCAATGATGGGGCACTATGCCTCCCACTGACACCAATGATGGGGCACTATTCCTCCCACTGATACCAATGATGGGACACTATTCCTCCCACTGATACCAATGATATGGCACTATTCCTCCCACTGATACCAATGATGGGACACTATTCCTCCCACTGATACCAATGATGTGGCACTATTCCTCCCACTGATACCAATGATGGGGCACTATTCCTCCCCCTGATACCAATGATGGGCATCATTCCTCCCCCTGATACCAATGATGGGGCATCATTGCTCCTGCTGATACTAATGATGAGGAACTATTCCTCCCATTGATACCAATGATGGGGCACTATTCCTCTCACTGACACCAATGATAGGGCACTATTCCTCCCACTGACACCAATGATGGGGCACTATGCCTCCCACTGACACCAATGATGGGACACTATTCCTCCCACTGATACCAATGATGGGACACTATTCCTCCCACTGATACCAATGATGTGGCACTATTCCTCCCACTGATACCAATGATGGGACACTATTCCTCCCACTGATACCTATGATGGGGCACTATTCCTCCCACTGATACCAATGATGGGACACTATTCCTCCCACTGATACCAATGATGGGACACTATTCCTCCCACTGATACCTATGATGGGGCACTATTCCTCCCACTGATATTCCTCCCAATGATGGGGAATTGTTCCTCTAAGAGCCCTTTCACATTGAAAGCACGGGGGCGTCTGTAAAGCGCGGCTAAAACTAGAAGAGTTTTATCGTCATTTTAGAGGTGCATTTTTAATGTTCCATTTTTCATTTCTATTTTTAATTTTTATAATTGTATTTATTTTAGTATTATTAATTATTTGTATTTTATTTTATATATATATATATATATATATCTTGTTTTCTTTAGCACTGGCATGTGTTCCTGAAAACAGCACCCCCCCCCCCCATTCTGTTTTTGACACCCCCTTAACAGGCAGAATTAGGACACCCCAGGCACAATATTTAAAGGAATTAGAAATTTTTTATTTCTACTTTAACTTTTATAATTTTGTTTTTTATTTTATTGTTTTCAATAATTTTTATTTTATTATTTTTAATTATTATTTATTTATAGCTACGTAAACAGTCAACGCTATTTAAATCCTGTATAATAATCATACATTTATTTTTTTTTTTTTTTATTTGAACTATTTACATTTTTCATGTTTAAAAAAAATCAATGCATCTGACCCTGATTGGAATTTTTTATTTTTCTATTTTTATTATTATTCTATTTTTTGACACCTCCTTGCTTATTAGCCCAGAAAACGGGTGTTTTTAATTGAACTGATTTGGCTCCCATTGACTTTAATGGGGATTAGGTTTAGCATACAACAAACTTCCTTAATGCCCTGTACACACGGTCGGACATTCCAACGACAAAATCCGTCAGATTTTTTCCAACGGATTTTGGCCCAATCTCATCTTGCATACACACGGTCGCACAAAGTTGTCGGAAAATGCGATCGTTCAGAATGAGGTGACGTACAACATGTACGACGGGACTATAAAGAGGGCCAGTAGCCAATAGCTTTTGTCTTGTAATTTATTCTGAGTGCGCATGGCACTTTGTGCGTCGGAATTATCTACACGCGATCGGAATTTAAACGATTGAATTTTGTTGTCGGAAAATTTATATCCTGCTCTCAAATTTTGTGTGTTGGAAATTTCCGACGGAAAAAGTCAGATGGAGTCCACACAATGTTGGAATTTCCGACAACACAATCCGATCGCACATTTTCCGTCGGAAAGTCCGACCGTGTGTACAGGGCATAACAGTGCTTGAACTGAACCCAGGGCAGTAGGGCTCATCCCCCGTTCTTCACCCAACAGACCAGTGTGAACTGCCCGTACCTCATCTAGGACCTTGTTTTTCCCCCGGTTTATGCCCTCGTTCAAGGCTTGGATCCATGCGTCTCGTTCCTCTGCATTTCTGGCCAGAAATTTGACCTCTTGCACCTAGGACATATTAACATTAAAGTGATTGTAAACTCAGATTTTTTTTTATTAATTTTTTTAATAACAAACATGTTATACTTACCTGCTCTATGTAATGGTTCTGCACAGAGCAGCCCCGATCCTTCTCTTCTCGGGGTCCCTCGCCGGTGCTCCTGGCTCCTCCCCCTTGTGGAGTGCCCACCATAGCAAGTTGCTCTCTCCTGAGCTGGCACACAGAGCCCAGTTCAGCCTCCCCCCCATCTCTTGCGCCCTCCCCACAACCAATGGCTCCCGCTGCTGTCTTTGAGCCAATGAGGAAGGAGAGAGCCAAGAGAGACGCCGCTCTTGTGCACATCTCTGGATCGTGGTCGGACTCAGATCAGTATGGGGGGGGGGGAGTTGTACGCAACAGATTTTTATTTTAATGCATTAAGGTAAAAAAAAAAATTCAGCCTTTAGAACCACTTTAGTGAGTGTTCATTTATCAGAAATGTGCAATAACTGAATGCAGATGGGAGGAAGAAGTTGATTACAAGCATCATTATACTGAATTCTTGCAACACACGTCCCAAAAAAAAGTCGCTGCTTGTGATTGCTCCACATCAGACTTTCCCCGTCCGCTGCTGGCAATGGGCCTTGCTGGTAGACTTTATACTGTATGACATTATCAGTCACACTTTACTTAATCCACTTCCTTCATTAGGATTACTGGAACTGTATGCAAGCAGATACAAAGATCCTAATGGAAATACTTCCTGTTAATGTCACTTGTATATCATTAAAAAAATACAATTAATTAATTTTACGGTGCCTTGAAAAAGTATTCATACCCCTTGAAATTTTCCAAATTGTGTCATGTCACAACCAAAAACGTAAATGTATTTTATTGGGATTTTATGTGAGAGACCAACACAAAGTGGCGCATAATTGTGAAGTGAAAGGAAAATGATAAATGGTTTTCAACATTTTTTTACAAATTAATATGTGGAAAGTGTGGGGGGTACATTTGTATGGCGCCCCCCGGAGTCAATACTTTGTAAAACCGCCTTTCTCAGTAATTACAGCTGCAAGTCTTTTTGAGGATGTCTCTACCAGCTTTAAACATCTAGAGAGGGACATTTTTGCCCATTCTTCTTTGCAACATAGCTCAAGCTCTGTCAGTTTGGATGGAGAGCGTCTGTGAACAGCAGTTTTCAAGTCTTGCCACAGATTCTCAATTGGATTTAGGTCTGGACTTTGACTGGGCCATTCTAACACATAAATATGCTTTGATCTAAACCATTCCATTGTAGCTCTGGTTGTATGTTTCGGATCGTTGTCCTGCTGGAAGGTGAACCTCCACCCCGGTCTCAAGTCTTTTGCAGACTCTAACAGGTTTTCTTCTAAGATTGTCCTGTATTTGTCTCCATCCATCTTCCCATCAACTCTGACCAGCTTCCCTGTCCCTGCTGAAGAAAAGCATCCCCACCACATGATGCTGCCACCACCATGTTTCACGGTGGGGGTGGTGTGTTCAGGGTGATGTGCAGTGTTTTCTGCCACACATAGTGTTTTGCTTTTAGGCCAAAAAGGTAAATTTTGGTCTCATCTGACCAGAGCACCTTCTTCCACATGTTTGCTTTGTCCTCCACATGGCTTCTCACAAACTGCAAACAGGACTTCTTATGGCTTTCTTTCACCAATGTCTTTCTTCTTGTCACTCTTCCATAAAGGTCAGATTTGTGGAGAGCACGACTTATAGTTGTCCTGTGGACAGATTCTCCCCCCTGAGCTGTGGATCTCTGCAGCTCCTCCAGAGTTACCATGGGCCTCTTGGCTGCTTCTCTGATGAATGCTCTCCTTGCCCGGCCGGTCAGTTTAGGTGGACGGCCATGTCTTGGTAGGTTTGCAGTTGTCCCATACTCTTTCCATTTTTGGATGATGGATTGAACAGAGCTCCGTGAGATGTTCAATGCTTGTGATGTTTTATTTAGAACCTAACTCTACTTAAAACTTCTCCATAACTTTATCCCTGACCTGTCTGGTGTGTTCCTTGGCCTTCATGATGCTGTTTGTTCACTAAGGTTCTCTAAAAAGCCCATGAGGGCTTCACAGAACAGCTTTATTTATACTGAGACTAAATTACACACAGACAGACTCTATTTACTAATTAGGTGACTTCTGAAGACTATTGGTTCCACTAGATTCTAGTGAGGGATATCAGAGTAAAGGGGGCTGAATAAAAATGCACGCCACACGTTTCACATATTTATTGATAAAAAATGTTAAAAACCATTTTTCTGCCACTTCACAATTATGTGCCATTTTGTGTTGGTCTATCACATCCCAATATAATACATTTACATTTTTGGATTTAACATGACAAAATGAGGAAAACACCAAGGGGTATGAATTATTTTTCAAGGCACTGTATATCCAGAGGATTAATATAAGTAAAGGGTCTTTCACATCCCCCTTGAAAAAGCCACTGTGATGTAACACATAGGGGAGGGGCTTGCTGATGTCACAAGTGAATCCCCTTGGTGTAGCTCAGAGGCGTAGATAGACCATACCAGTCCTCACTGACCCTAAGGTGAGGGCACATCTGGTGAAGGGAGCCTCACACTGCATGGTAGAAGTTATTTGCACAAGGTGGTGGAACACAAAGATTATTTTCCATTATTTTCATTATTATTAATATATACACTTCATTGGACTACAGTGGGGAAAATAATTATTTGACCCCCCTACCAGTGTTCATTTTGGCAGAAAATTTCTATTTAGTTTCAGACTTTGTCTTAGGACTAAAATGGCATTTTAGTTTTAGTACCATTTTAGTCTTCTGCCATTGTTTTAGTTTTAGTCGTATTTAGTCGACTAAATCTCCAGGACGTTTTAGTCGACTAAAATCTCCAGTACGTTTTAGTCGCCTAAAACTCATTTCAGTCATCTAAAATCCAATAGGTGTAATTAAATTGTAATGCATTATTTAAGCATTTCTCTACAATTTCCAAACTCATTATATACTGCTGGAGTGAAAAATCGAATATGTTATTATTTATGCTATTGAGGTATGAACATGCACTACAGACCAGTGTTCATTTTGACGTCAAATTTCAATTTAATTTTAGTCTTATTCTTTTGACTAAAATTGCATTTTAGTTTTTAGTCGTATTTTAGTCATCTCAATTGTTTTAGTTTTAGTCAACTAAAATGATATTAAGTTAGTTGACTAAAATGTTTTAGTCTGTTGTAGTCAACAAAATTAACACTGCCCCCTACAGATTTTGTAAGTTTTCCTACTTACAAAGAAATTAAGAAATTAAGAGATGTATTTTAAATTATAGACAGAATATCAACCAAAAATCCAGAAAAAACACACAATACAAATGTTTTCTTCCTCCAAGCAGGGTGAGTCGCGTTAATGCCAAAGCGTTCAATTTTGGTCTCATCTGACCACAGCACTTTCTCCCAGTCCTTCTCTGAATCATTTAGATGTTCATTGGCAAACTTCAGACGGGCCTGTACCTGTGTCTTCATGAGATGGGGGAATCATCGTGTTTGGAGGAAGAAAAATTCTGACTATTACCCGAGGAACTCCATCCCTACAGTCAAGCACAGAGGTGGAAATATTATGCTTTGGGGCTATTTTTCTGCTAAAGGTACAGGCCAACTTTGCTGCATTGAGGGGCCTCAAGATCTTCTCCAAATCCTTAAAGTGGAAGTAAACTCCCCTATCGTTTTCATCCACGGAAGCTGACATCTTTGCCTCTGTTTAATCTTCAGTTGCCACGGTGCTGCACATGTGATCCGTTATGACACCAGCCATTGGGTGGTTTGACAGTTTGGTTGAGAGCACAGCCAATGTGCAGTTAGCATTCCCGGCATGCCATTTTTTGAAACTGTTTAAATCGATGGGTTTACTTCCACTTTAAGGTTTCTTGGCTGAGAACCTTCTTCCCTCAGCCAGAATACTGAAGGTGGGTTGTGGATGGGTCTTCCAGCATGAGTATGACCCAAAACATACCGTAAAGGCAACAAAGGAGTGGCCCAAGAAGATGCACATTAAGGTCATGGAGTGGCCTACGCCTAGCCATTCTCTACACAAGGCTTTCTCAACTTTTTAACCCTAGAGGAACCCCAAAAGTTATTTTCAGATCTCGAGGAACCCTTACTAAAACAAATATATCAGCGATCAATAGGAACAATGCCCCTGATACTGGTGGCCAATAGGAAGAATGTCCCCCTTAAAGTGGTACTCAGATTGCCACCCTTAAAGACGGCTAAAAAGATACTTGGTGTCATGCTGCTGGCTTTGCTAAGTGATGCTGAACCTTGAACTCTGTAGGCATCATCAAAAAGGTGGTTTATCAGCCACAGCTCAAGGAACCCCTAGCAACCTCTGGAGGAACCCCAAGGTTTCACGGAACCCTGGTTGAGAATGGCTGCTCTAGACCTTAATTCTATAGATTTATTGAGGGAGATGAAACTTTGAGTTGCCAAGAGGCAGCCAAAAAACCTTAAGGATTTAGAGAAGATCTGTAAAGAAGAGTGGACCAAATCCCTCCTGAGATGTGTGCAGACCTGGTCACCAACTACAAGAAACGTCTTTCTTCTGTGATTGTCAACAAGGGTTTCTCCACCAAGTACTAAGTCATGTTTTGCTTGGGGATCAAATACTTAATTTTACTCACTGAAGTGCAACTCAATTTATTACTTTTGTATTGTGTTTTTTTTTCTGGATTTTTGGTTGATATTCTGTCTCTATCATTCAACAGACACCTATGATAAAGATTATAGACCCTTCATTTCTATGTACCGTATATACTCGAGTATAGGTCGATCCGAATATAAGCCGAGGCCCCTAATTTACCACAAACAAAATGGGAAAACTTATTGACTCGTGTATAAGCCGAGGGTGAGACATGCCTGTCCATCCCTGTGTGTCCATCCATCCCTGTGTGTCCGTCCATCCCTGTGTGTCCGTCCATCCCTGTGTGTCCATCCTACCTGTGTCCTGTGCCTTTGTCCTTCTGCAGCCTGTGTCGATCTGCATGTAAAAACATGCCAGGATCGCCGCACCTCTTCTTGTCTGTGACAGACGGCGGCCATTCCACTGTTCAAAAGCTGCGCCTCCGTCTGTGATAGGCGGAACACTCAATTTCCCAGCAGTCAGTGTTCCGCCTATCACGGACATCCTCTCATCCTCCTCCGTAGTACGAGGATGAGCGGATGTCCGTGATAGGCGGACCACTGACTGCTGGGAAATTGAGTGTTCCGCCTATCACAGACAGGGAGGCGTGGCTTTTGAATTGTGGAATGGCCGCCGTCTGTCTGCTCGACACGCTGATCGGGTAGACAGACGGCGGTGACTCCAGTATAAGCCGAGGGGGGCACTTTCAGCCTCAAAAAAGGGGCTGAAAATCTCAGCTTATACTCGAGTATATACGGTAAGTGGGGAAACATACACAATCTGCTGGGGATCAAATAATTATTTTCCTGCTGTCCTTATGAAAGCACTACAATGGTGTAAACAATTCACTCGGAGATACATTTAATTTTTTTGCTTATGCATTTGTACTGCATTTAAAAAATGTTGACTATATGAACAGTAAAATTTATATTGTATAGATTTCACAAAGAATATAAACTAGGTGTAAAGAAACATAATGAAATGTGAGGAAGCGGCCCTTAAGTGTAATTTAGTTTATTTTTGTCGTAAAGTTCACTTTCTGAATATTTATTACCTTCGTTCCCGCGGACGGAATCAATGAGAAATGCCTTTTGCGTTTTAGGAGGCCTTTTTGGTCCTGACATCGCTCAAAGCTGGCAAGCTCAAATGTCTCCAAACACTTCTGATCACCCTATGGAGACAGAAAGATTCAAGAGACGTTAACCACTTTAAGTCCATGCTTTTTTTCTGACATTTTGTTGTTTAAAAGTAAAAATTAGTACTTTTTGCTAGAAAATTACTTAGAACCTCCAAACATTGCATCATTTTTTTTCTCGCAAAGACACTAGAGAATAAAATGGTGGTCATTGGCAATATTTGAAGTCACACTGTATTTGCACAGATGTCTTTCAAACACAATTTCTTTTGGAAACAATACACTTTAACCACTTGCTTACTGGGCACTTAAACCCCCCTCCTATCCAGACCAATTTTCAGCTTTCGGCGCTGTCGCACTTTGAATGACAATTGCGCGGTCATGCTACACTGTACCCAAATAAATTTTTTAGCATTTATTTCCCCCAAATAGAGCTTTCTTTTGGTGGTATTTGATCACCTGTGCGATATTATTATTATTATTTTTTTTTAATGTAAAAAGACCGCATGAAATTTATTATTTTTTTTTAATTTTGTTTTAAAATTTTAAAACGGGTAATTTTTGTCCGTCATTGATGTACGCTGATGAGTGATGGGCACTGATGGGTGGCAGTGATGGGCACTAATCAGTTACACTGATAGGAAGCACTTCTAGGTGGCACTCATTGGCACCACTGGTGGGCATTAAAAGGTGGCACTGGTGGGCACTGTTAGACGGCATAAATGAGGCATAATTGCCTTTTCCTTTTTCGGGACCGATGTCCTTTTAAGATGAGCCGGCGAACAGCTTTTTTTTTCTCCTCCGCTGTCAGCGTAAGGAGAAAAAAAAAACGATCACTGAGCTTTTGTTTTGATCATGTGATCAGCTGTCATTGGCTGACAGCTGATCACATGGTAAGGGGCCGGGACCAGCCCCTTACTCGGATCAGTGATCACCTGAGTCTCATTGACTCGTGATCACAGTGCGCTCCGCGCGTGACCTGTAGGGCACGCGCAGGAAGCGTGCACAGGGCAGGTGGTTAATGAATTTTAAAAAAAAAACAGTGAAGTTAGCCCAATTGTTTTGTATAATGTGAAAGATGATGTTACGCCGAGTAAATAGATACCTAACATGTCACCGCTTAAAAATTTGCGAGCGCTCATGAAATGGCAGCAAACTACAATAATTAAAAATCTCCATAGACAACGCTTTAATAATTTTTACAGGTTACCGGTTTAGAGTTGCAGAGGAGGTCTTGCACTATAATTATTGTTCTCGCTCTTATTATCGCAGCAATACATATGCGGGTGCGAATTACGTATGCGTTTGCTTCTGCACACGAGTTGGGCGGGATGGGGGCGCTTTAATTTTAATTTTTTTTCTTATTTATTTTACTTTTTATTTTTACACTATGCCCCGATCTCTGATTTACCTTTAAAAGCAGATACAAAAAAATTTAGTTTTTCCTTAGAGAAAAAAAAGCAATCCTTTCTGTCTGCCTAAGAACAGGAAGTGACATTAGACGTCACTCTGGTCCTCCAAGGGCATAGAGCTGAGTATGGGGCTATCTTGCCCTGACTCGGCTTCCTGCCTAGCCATTTTTCACACCGGATCTGTTCCGAGCTTACCGACGGCTCTGGTTAAGCTTGGAAACCATCGGTGTGGGGGTGCACCTCTCCCGCCGCCTATAAGTGATCCCGTGGTGAATCTGCCGCTGGGATCACTGTTATCTTAAAGCTAACCGCCAGAAGAAAAAATATATATACTGGGGGGTTATGGCATCTAGCTGCAGCCACAACCCCGGTATTTTCCTGTAAAGTACTGATGTATATTTACAGTTAGCTGTTTGCTGACCCATCCCCCCATCCCATCTCCTCTTAGCTGTGACGCCCTCATCAGAAAGCAAACTCACCTGCCCAGCGGATCAAGCGCTGCCCTGCTTATGTCTCGCGCCTCTCCCAGGTTCAGGCAGCCCGTCTCTGCTGACGGTTGCCAGCTCAGGCCATCCTCCGCTCCTGCAGCCTCCTGGGATATGTGAAGGGGATATCTCAGGAGGCTGCGGGGGTAAGGCAGGTCATTCTTGCCAATGGCGGCAGGAGGTGGGGCCAGAGCAAAAAAATGAAAACATTTTAGAATGATACAAAAAAAAATATCCGGAGTCAGTTTCAGTTTGAGGGCCACATGTAATTTTACAAATATTTGCACGCCGAAAAAATATGTTTTACAAAAAGTTCCTTCTTACATCCAGGAGTGCCCATCAGAGTCCCCCTTCATCAAAGAGTGCCCATCAGAGCCCCCCCTTCATCAAAGAGTGCCCATCAGAGCCCCCCCTTCATCAAAGAGTGCTGTTAGGACCTGGGCTTGAACCTGGGACCTCTGGTGTGTCTGGCAGTGACTCTGCTTGCTGAGCCACCTGGAATGCTGGACAGCTCCTTGGACAGCTCCTTGAACAATTCCTTTAGTGATCATGTCTTGAATCTTGTTTGCCTTGAACCTTGAACCCTTTGCTCCTCCCATGAACTTCCTATATAAGCCATGTCTCTGCACTTCCCCCTTGCCAGAATATTGTGCCTTTACCAGCCAATATCTTGCTTCTATCTCTCCTGCTGCCGACCGTATCCTTGCTACCTTTCGTTACCGACATTTGGCTTGCTTCTGGACTACGCTTCTGCTGAATCCCAACCTGCAACTATTGGTTACCGACTTTTGGCTTGTTTCTCAACTACGCTTCTGCTTGATCTCTACCTGCTATATCTGCTACCAGACCCCCAGCTTGCTCACCTCCTGGTGGGGCTATCCTAAGGACCGCGACCTGGCACTAACACGCAGCCAAGCCCATCTCCACCTTTGGGAGCTCTGGTGAATACCGGTTAGTGCTTAGACCCCGCACCTCAGGTGAACCCGTGCCATCAGCCAGGGTGACCTGTGTGAATATCTGCTCTGCTGCTATAGCTATTGGTCTCTGAGCCTGACTCCAGATCGTGACAAGTGCCCATCAGAGCCCCCCCTTCATCAGAGTGCCCATCAGAGCCCCCCTTCATCAAAGAGTGCCCATCAGAGCCCCACTCTACATCCAGCAGTGTCCCTGCTTATATCCAAGAGTCCCCCCCCCACATACGGTTGCCAGCTGTTTGGGATTCACCCGGACAGCCCAGGTTTTGCATCTTGTGTCCAGTTTCAGGTGGACTGAAACCTGGATACATGATTCAAAACCCGGACACATTATTTAGACAGGATTGTGGCTCAGAACAGGGCCTGACAGGAGGGTGAGGGGGCACATTACTATTCTCTTTGGAGCGCCAAAGGTTTCCCGGGTCTGTTACAATTCTACAGTGTGTACTGAAAAAAATTGTGTTCGGGTTTGGCTTGAAGAAAATGTGATAACCCTACCCCCACATCAAGGAAGGCCCATTAGAGTCCCTGCTTATATCCAGGAGTCCCCCCCCCCCCCCCCACATCAAGGAAGGCCCATCAGAGTCCCTTCCCCCACATCAAGGAAGGCCCATCAGAGTCCCTTCCCCCACATCAAGGAAGGCCCATCAGAGTCCCTTCCCCCACATCAAGGAAGGCCCATCAGAGTCCCTTCCCCCACATCAAGGAAGGCCCATCAGAGTCCCTTCCCCCACATCAAGGAAGGCCCATCAGAGTCCCTTCCCCCACATCAAGGAAGGCCCATCAGAGTCCCTTCCCCCACATCAAGGAAGGCCCATCAGAGTCCCTTCCCCCACATCAAGGAAGGCCCATCAGAGTCCCTTCCCCCACATCAAGGAAGGCCCATCAGAGTCCCTTCCCCCACATCAAGGAAGGCCCATCAAAGTCCCTTCCCCTAAATCAAGGAAGGCCCATCAAAGTCCCTTCCCCTAAATCAAGGAAGGCCCATCAGAGTCCCTGCTTATATCCAGGATCCCCCCTGAATCAAAGAGTGCCCATCAGGGTTCCCTCTCCACATCAGGGAAGGCCCATCCATGCCCTCTCCCACATCAAGGAAGGCCAATTAGAGTCCCTGCTTACATCCAGGAGTCCCTCCTCCACATCAAGGAAAGCTCAGAGTCTCCCCCCCCCCACAACAAGGAGTACCCATCAGAGTCCCCCATACATCAAGGAAAGCCCATCAGAGTCCCTGCTTATATCCAGGAGTCTTCCCTCTACATCAAGCAAGGCCCATCAGAGTCCCCCCCCCCCCCCACATCAAGGAGCACCCATCAGAGTTCCCCCCCCCCCATCAAGGAAGGTCCATCAGAGTCCCTGCTTATATCCTGGAATCCTCCCTCCACATCAAGGATTGCCCATCAAAGTCCCCCCTATATGAAGTCCCTGCTTATATCCGGGAGTCCCCCCCAAATCAAGCCATGCCCATCAGAGCCCCCCCCCCCCCATCCAGGAAGACCCACCAAGATCCCTGCTTATATCCAGGAGTCTCCCCATACACGTCAAGGAAGGCCCATCTTAGCCCCCCCACATCAAGGATTGATCATCAGAGTCCCTACCTACATCAAGGAGTGCCCATCGCACCCCCCCCCTCATCAAACAAGGCCCATCAGAGTCCCTGCTTACATCAGGAGTGCCCATCAGGCTCCACCCCCCCCCCTTACGTGTAAGCCCGTGTACACGGGCGGACATTCCAACAGAGAATGTCCAATCGGACCGTGCTGTCGTATAATCCAACCGTGTGTGGGCTCCATCGGACTTTTTCCGTCGGAATGTCCGACCAACAAAGTTTGAGAGCTGGATATAAAATTTTCCGACAACAAAATCCGATCGGACTTTGTCCGATCGTTTGTAGAGAATTCCGATCGGACAAAGTGCCACGCATGCTCAGATCAAATTATGAGACCAAAGCTATTGGCTACTAGCCTGAATGTAGTCCCGTCTAAACGAACGAACGTCATCACGTTCCAAACGATCTGATTTTCCGACAACTTTGGGCGACCGTGTGTATGCAACACCAGTTTCGGACAAAATCCGTCAGAAAAAATCAGATGGATTTTGTGGTCGGAATGTCCAACCGTGTGTACAAGGGCTAAAAGAGTCCAGCTGAGTCCCTCCTTACATCCAGGCGTGTCTATCAGAGTCCTTTCTTAAAACATAGGGTGCCTATTAGAGCCCCTCCTTACATCCATGAGTGTCCAGCATAGTACCCACATATATATGTAGAAGGGTGATGGCTAGCTGTCTGGCAGTGGATGTGCCAATCGCCATATTGGGATACACAGACCAGCACATCCACTGCCAGCCAGCCAGCCGGGGTATTGTACTGGACAGTTGTTGTGGGCCGGATAAAATCTTGTAGTGGCCCAGATGTGGCCAAAGCTGGGAGACCCCTGCCCTGGTTTGGACAATGGAAGGCATGGCCAAGGCAGGGACTTAAAGCTCCTATCTATGGTGAAGCTCCACTTTAACCCCCTCCCTGCCTTGGCCAATTTTCAGCTTTGAGCGCTGTCACACTTTGAATGACAATTGCGAAATCATGCAACACTGTACCTGTATGAAATCTGTATCTTTTTTTCTTTTAGACAGATAAACAATTTTTTTTTTCGCTAAACAAATAAATTTTTTTTTTTGGTTTCTGTTGTAAAATTTTGTAAATAAAAATGTTTTCTCCTTCACTGGGCACTGATGAGGTTGTACTAATATTCAGCACTGATGGGCACTAACAGTGCAGCTTATCAGTGCACTGATGAGCACTGATAAGCTGCACTGATGGGCACTGATAAGCTGCACTGATGAGCACTGATAAGCTGCACTGATGAGCACTGATAAGCTGCACTGATGGGCACTGATAGGCGGCACTGATGGGCACTGATAAGCTGCACTGTTAGGCACTGATAAGCTGCACTGTTGGGCACTGATAGGCGGCACTGATGGGCACTGATATGCTGCACTGATGGGCACTGATAAGCTGCACTGATGGGCACTGATATGCTGCACTGTTGGGCACTGATAAGCTGCACTGTTGGGCACTGATAGGCGGCACTGTTGGGCACTGATAGGTGGCACTGATGGGCACTGATAAGCTGCACTGTTGGGCACTGATGAAGCTGAACTGATAAGGTGGCACTGATATGCTGATATGCTGAACTGATGATCTGTGGCCTGCTTATCGTAACTGCGAAGCTGGTTATCAGCTTTCCTTTCCTCGGACAGTGACAGCACTGAAGAAAGGAAATGCCGATAACCGGCATTTGTTTACCTGGGATTGGCTGTGATTGGACACAGTTGATCACATGGTAAAGAGCCTACATCATCATCTTTTTACCCTGGGTTGACAGGTTGAGAGGTATCTTGATATAGCACAATCTTACCCCGAAGGGTCCCGACGCGCTTGACTAGGGCCAATTTAGACGGGAGCAAATTAACTTGCCAGCATGTCTTTATAGTTGCCCTGATTAGTGATGCACTGTGTCCAAGGGACACGTCTCACCACTGATCGCCGCACTGCATGCCCCCGGGGCGTGCACGAGCAGGACACGTGAATGATGTCATATAACATCCAGTCAGGATCTTAAAGCTACCGCTGTCATTCTGCTGTAGGCCAGGCTAGAAGGTGTTAAACAACATTAGGTAAGTGGGAGAAAACCGCAGTTATTTTGGTACATAAATGAAAGCTTGCCAGTCACTTCCAAGCTTAAGTAACTGCAGTCTGCTTACGTAATTTGTAATAAAAACATCTTTGCCATTCTGAAGCTTCCCTCCAACCACTTTTCATATTATTTTATATACAGTGGAACCTTGGTTAATGAGTAACATGGTTAACGAGCATTTTGAAAGTAACGTTAAAAAAAAAAAAATCTTGACTCGGTTTCCGAGTGTTCTCTCGCAAAATGAGCAGAATTCAAGCTAATGTGCTGTGCAGTACTGCATTTGGCCAGAGGTGCGGGGGCGCAGGTGACAGAAATACTTGGAATCAGCCTTTCCGAGGGTTTCCGAGTTCAGCTGAGCTGTCCCGGAGTATTTCTGAGGTTCTCCGGCGCCCCACCCCACCTCTGGCCACATTTGGTATTGCATGCAATAGAAGTCGTGGAACTAATTATCTTAAATTTCCATTGACTTCTATAGGGAAACTCGCTTTGATATGCGAGTGCTTTGGTTTACAAGCATTCTCCTGGAACAGATTATGTAGCCCAAGGTTCCACTGTATACCGTGATTCTGTACTTGCCAAGTATGCTGCAGAAATCTCCCTCCACTGAGACTGGCGACAACCATTTTAACTGTGGGCAGCTGAAGCTGCCGGCTGTTTACTTCCTGGATTTACACAGACACACAGAGGCACACCTCCAGCTCTGCAGTTTTCATTGGCCCTCCAATGACTCACCCCCCTTCCTTCCTGGCAAACTCTCACCAGAGTGTGAGAGAGAGCTGTGCATGATGTCATAAGCCTAGGCTAATGACCAGACAAGAAACAGGAAGGGGGCTGTATAAGGTTTTTACTGGCAGAAAAAGTTTACTATCCATAGTTAAAATAACAACAAAGGCAGAAGAATTAATAGATGGAAAGTTGAAAAAAATGACTGTAGTTTCACTTTAATTGGGCTATTAACACGCCCCCCACAGGTAGAAGAGGGAATCACGTGCAACAATTTCACCTCCATCCCACAAGACTCCCATTATCTTCTTTCTACATGTATAGGGAGTTTATAGATTACAGTATCAGGTTATAAGTGACAGAAGTTCCTTTTTTGTTTTAAACTGGGTAAGGGGAAATGATATTTTGTAGAATGATCTTCCCCGAGTACCAATTAGTTGCAGACAAGAAGGTACTTTCCACCTCAGAGTTTATCGTTTTTTTTTTTTTTATCTGCCGGCTTTTCCATGTTTCATTAAGTGGGAAATCAGAACCCCGGAGATAAGATTAAGGGAGAAAAAGGGATGACAGGCGCAGGCAGCAAAGATAATTGTCATCTTCATAAGTGTCATCAAAGAAAGTGCTTCACAAGTATCTATTCCACACAGGCAATCACAAATAATTGGTAATAAGAAAATAAAAAAATAAAACGGTAAACTGTTTTGAAGAGGAACTCACCTGTATGGTGTGGTTGTGCCTCACATAATGAGCAGAAAAAAAAAAAAAAGGAGAGAGATAGTGATAGAGCACACTATGCAAAAAAAGGTGGGCACCTAAAACCCAAGCCGTTCGATTCAATTATTTTATTAATTAAATTTAGAATTTGTCGGGTGACAAATTCCAATCGAAATCACCTTTAATACTTTAGAAAACATAAAACATACAAAAAACATTTAATAAAAAGACAATCCGGATTGTTGACCCACATGCTGGAAATTCTATCATATAATTAGGTATCTAAAGATGGAGGAATTGAAATATACTGTAAAGTGCACACTGCCAAAGATATAGGCTATACAGCAATATAAATTAACTTGTATATGAGGAACACATGAATCGTAAAATAATTGCCAGAGAATATCTCATATATAGCCACAGTTTAGATATGGAGCAAATGTCTTAAAGAGTGGTAACTTTCAATGTATAGCCAAACAATCCTATATATTGCGGTTAATCACACATTGTTAATAACCAGCATTCAGTCCTATCCACGGCCGCCACATCCTAATTAATGCTCTATGATCAATAACAGCTACCCCCATTCATGCATCCAGCCCCTGAATTACAACGGACAGGGGGTGGCGGGGGGGGGGGGGGGTTTAAGCACCTGATTAGAGCCAGAAGCTCAGAGCTTCAAATTAGGGTGGGCTAGTGGTGCAGAGCATTGTACCATGAGCCCACCCAGGTGTTACATCAGAAAATTAATATTCGCTGTTGCAACACTGATCCTCCTGGCAAATCGAGAAGCGGGTCTGATATCCGTCATCCGATTGGCTGAAAGGACAGGCAATCCTATTGGATGCCTAGAAGGAGGAGAGGTAACGCACAGAGGAAATAAGAAGGAAAAGACACAGGAGCCGATGCCTGCTGCAACCTGATGTCCGCCGATGACCCGATCCCTGTCGCTGCCTAATGTGCCCGCTGCTGCCCAATGTGCCCCCCTGCCTAGATGGGGTAAGTGGCAGTGGACCGGCAGACAGCAAGGGGGGTTGAGGTGCCGAGGGGTGGTTGTTTGTGCCCCCCAAACAAAAAAACAGCTGCCACCACTGGCTGGATGTAGGATCCCCTAAGCTTGCACATCATGAGCGGGGGAGGGGATGCATTTTGGGATCTCTGCCCTGGGCGCGCATCCTTAACAAGGGATGACTCATCAGCTGTCAGTTGGGTTCCCCATACTCATTCACACAGGGGGAATGGCGGGATCTGGGGGCTTCCAGATTCCAAAAAGCCTCCTGCCTACAAAACCCCACAACCTCAGGCCAGGGTTGTTGGGAAGAGGCCTTTGTCCTCATCAACATGGGGACAAGGTGCTTTGGGGGGCAGTGCCCCTATCCCAAATCACCCTCCCTATGCTGAGGGTATGCGGCCTGGTATGGTTCAGGAGGGAGGTTGCTCACTCGCCCCCCCTCCCCTGAATACTCGGGTAAGAGTCTTGATAGATTTTTTTTGGGGGGGGGACCCAAAGCCATTTTTTAAATTTTGTAGTTCCCCTTAAAATCTGTAGCAGACCGAAAGGGGCCTGGTAGATATTAATGGGAAACCCCACACTCTTTTTATGGAAGACGATATCGCTCCTAAACACTTGTAAACGCTCCTAAACACTGCAAAAACGCGAAATATTTTAATGTTTTTTTTAGCGTCTATTGTGCATGGAGCCTCGGTGTGTTTTACTTAGGATACAAAAAAAAATAAAAATGCTCACCATTGTTTCTGGGCTGTACTATGGGTACAAACAACAAATAACACATACCGTCAGGTCCATAAATATTGGGCCATCGACACAATTCTAATCTTTTTGGCTCTATACAGCACCACAATGGATTTGAAATTAAACAAGCACGATGTGCTTTAACTGCAGACTTTCAGCTTTAATTTGAGGGTATTTACATCCAAATCAGGTGAACGGTATAGGAATTACAACAGTTTGTATATGTCCCTCCCACTTTTTAAGGGACCAAAAGTAATGGGACAATTGGCTGCTCAGCTGTTCCATGGCCAGGTGTGTGTTATTCCCTCATTATCCCATTTACGATAATGAGCAGATAAAAGGTCCAGAGTTCATTTCAAGTGTGCCATTTGCATTTGGAATCTGTTGCTCTCAACTCTCAATATGAGATCCAAAGAGCTGTCACTCTCAGTGAAGCAAGCCATCATTAGGCTGAAAAAAACAAAACAAACCCATCAGAGAGATAGCAAAAACATTAGGTGTGGCCAAATCAACTGTCTGGAACATCCTTAAAAAGAAAGAACGCCCCTGTGAGCTCAGCAACACCAAAACACCCAAAAGACCACGGAAAACAACTGTGGTGGATGACAGAAGAATTCTTTCCCTGGTGAAGAAAACACCCTTCACTCTTCTCTCCAGGAGGTAGGTGGTGTATGTGTGTCAAAGTCAACAATCAAGAGAAGACTTCACCAGAGTGAATACAGAGGGTTCACCACAAGATGTAAACCATTGGTGAGCCTCAAAACCAGGAAGGCCAGATTAGAGTTTGACAAACAACATCTAAAAAATCCTTCACAGTTCTGGAACAACATCCTATGGACAGATGAGACCAAGGTCAACTTGTACCAGAGTGATGGGAAGAGAAGAGTATGGAGAAGGAAAGGAACTGCTCATGATCCAAAGCATACCACCTCATCGGTGAAGCATAGTGGTAGTAGTGTCATGGTGTGGGCATGTATGGCTGCCAATGGTACTGGTTCTCTTGTATTTATTGATGATGTGACTGCTGACAAAAGCAGCAGGATGAATTCTGAAGCGTTTCTGGCAATATTATCCGCTCATATTCAGCAAAATGCTTCAGAACTCATTGGACGGTGCTTCATAGTGCAGATGGACAATGACCCGAAGCATACTGCAAAAGCAACCAAAGAGTTTTTTTAAGGGAAAGAAGTGGAATGTTATGCAATGGCCAAGTCCATCACCTGACCTGAATCCGATTGAGCATGCATTTCACTTGCTAAAGACAAAACTGAAGGGAAAATGCCCCAAGAATAAGCAGGAACTGAAGTGAAACCCAGCGTCTGGTGATGTCTATGCCTTCCAGACTTCAGGCTGTAATTGACTGCAAAGGATTTGCAACCAAATATTAAAAAGTGAAAGTTTGATGGATGATTGTTAATCTGTCCCATTACTTTTGGTCCCTTAAAAAGTGCGAGGCACATATACAAACTGTTGTAATTCCTACACCGTTCACCTGATTTGGATGTAAATACCCTCAAATTAAAGCTGAAAGTCTGCAGTTAAAGCACATCTTGTTGGTTTCATTTCAAATCCATTGTGGTGCTGTATAGAGCCAAAAAGATTAGAATTGTGTCGATGTCCCAATATTTATGGACCTGACTGTATGTGGTTAGAGATGGCCTTGCATTTCGCCCGGCAGTCGGTTCGTGGCGAACTTTGCTCGTTCGCGATTCGCCAAACCGGCGGACTTCTGGCGCTGTTCGCGGCTGACATATTCGTTTACATTGTCAAGAACTTTGACCCATGACACATCCATCATGGGGTACAGGACAGCCAATTGAGACATTTCAGCACATGGACATACCCCCTACCTTTTTAACCACTTGCTTACTGGGCACTTAAACCCCCCTCAGTCCCAGACCAATTTTCAGCTTTCAGCGCTGATGCACTTTGAATGACAATTGCGCGGTCATACAACACTGTACCCAAATGAAATTTTTATCACAACAAACAAAAAAAGATGCAAAAAAAAATAAATAAATAAATCATGTTTTAATAGTTTGTTATAAAATTTTGCAAACGGGTCATTTTTCTCCTTCATTGAAGTGCGCTGATTAGGCGGCACTGATGGCTGCATTGGTGGGCACTGATGGGCTGCATTGGTGGGCACTGATGGGCTGCACTGGTGGGCACTGATAGGCTGCACTGGTGGGCACTGATAGGCATAGTTAAGGCGGCACTAATAGGCACAGATAAGGCGGCACCGATGGGCACAGATAAGGCGGCACTGATGGGCAAAGATGGGCACAGATAAGATGGCATGGATGGGTGGCACGGATAAGTGGCACGGATGGGTGGCACGGATGGGCACTGATAGGTACCACTGATAGATGGGACTGATGGGCACTGATAGGTGGCACTGATAGGTGGCTCTGATAGGTGGCACTGCTGGGCACTGATGGGCGGCACTGCTGGGCACTGATGGGCGGCACTGCTGGGCACTGATGGGCGGCACTGGGTCGCAGCACCTTTGAGGCAGATTGTGGGCACTGTGGGTGGCACTGTTGGTGGCACTGCTGGATGGCACTGTGGGTGGCATTGTGGGTGGCACTGTAGGTGGCACTGTGGGCACTATGGGCACTGATGGGGGGCACTTACTTTTATTCAGGATGGCACGGCGGTGGGCAGGTGGGCACTGGCAGGGGGCAGGTGGTCAGCTGTATTGCTGGCCGTGATCGGGACTGATGTCCCGATCACGGCCGCCGGTGATCGGCTTTTTTTTTCTCTCCTCGCGCTGTCAGCGCGAGGAGGAATAATAGCCGATTACCGGCTCCGTTTTATCACATGATCAGCTGTCATTGGCTGACAGCTGATCACGTGATAAGGGGTCGGGATCGACCCCTTGCACGGATCGGTGATCAGGCGAGTCTCACGGACTCGCCGATCACAGAGCGCGCCGCGCGCGCCCCTCAGGGGGCGCGCAGGCCGCTCGTATCCGGGACGACGTCAATAGACGTCGTCCCGGAAATGTAGGTCCGCGCTAATGCCGTCATTTGGCAATAGCGCGGATCTGTAGTGGTTAAATAGACCTGATCTGGCTGCAATTTTAAATTCTGTCTGTTCTCAGTGTAGGGAAAGGACGCTGTGTGGAGCAGGGACAGTCAGTCTGTAATCACTAGCTATTACTATTAGGCCCACAAAAGTCCCTTTAAGGACTGGTATAGGTGTACAGTATATAGGGTTATAATATACTTTCTTTCAAATATAGAAAGCATATTATAGTGCACTGCAGTGCTGAAGTGACCGATTCTGCAGCTGTCTTTTCTCAGTGTAGGGATAGAGTTTGCTGTTTGGAGCAGGGACAGTCTGTAATTCACTAGCTACTAGCTAGCTACTATTAGGTCCACAAACGTCCTTTTAAGGGCTGGTATAGGTGTACAGTATATAGGGTTGTAATACATATATAATATACTTTCTTTCAAGTATAGAAAGCATATTATAATGCACTGCAGTGCTGACCGATTCTGCAGCTGTCTTTTCTCAGTGTAGGGATAGAGCATGCTGTTTGGAGCAGGGACAGTCTGTAATTCACTAGCTAGCTACTATTAGGTCCACAAAGGTCCTTTTAAGGACTGGTATAGGTGTACTATTTGGTGTGCAGTATATAGGTGTGTAATACACGTATAAAATACTTTCAAATATAGAAAGCATAGTATAGTGCATTTCCACTGTGCAGCATTGTGACTGCTGAGCGGTTCTGCAGCGATACTACAAAGAGTGACAAACGCAATTAGAAAAAACTATTATAACTGGTGTGATAGACCAGTGGCCCCCAAAAACGACAAATTGAAGCGGGGTGTTATATACCTTCTTCCACATATACTGCACTTCTCTAGAGACTTTTGTCACAGGGTCATTTAAAAAAAGACAGGCAGAGGAAGAGGCAGGCCTTTCCGCAGGGGTGGTAGGGGTAGGGCAGGAGCAACAGGCTTGAGCCAAAGTGGAAAATTGCAGAAGTGCTCTCTATCTCGGTGCTGGTGTCAGTGCTCTCTATCTCGGTGCTGGTGTCAGTGCTCTCTATCTCGGTGCTGGTGTCAGTGCTCTCTATCGCGGTGCTGGTGTTAGTGCTCTCTATCGCGGTGCTGGTGTCAGTGCTCTCTATCGCGGTGCTGGTGTCAGTGCTCTCTATCGCGGTGCTGGTGTCAGTGCTCTCTATCGCGGTGCTGGTGTCAGTGCCCTCTATCGCGGTGCTGGTGTCAGTGCTCTTTATCTCGGTGCTGGTGTCAGTGCTTAGTCTCTATCGCGTTGCTGGTGTCAGTGTCAGACAGTGAGGGAGATAGTAGCGGAGAAGCCAATCAGCAGGCAGTGCCAGCACCATGGCTGAGGATCAGCACTGGACTGGCCCCTCCAGACCACCGCAGTGGAGACCTGCATAGGTGGGGGTAAGGGCCAGGCAGAGGGAGGGGCTCAAGCACAGGTTGGGACACTGGCACAGGACTGCGCTGCCCTGACTGTGGCACTGATCATCTCCTGCACCCCCTTCATAGCCTGGCCTGACCTTGCCTCTCCTCCATGGAATGCTTGTCGTTGTCGATTCCAGATTCACTTAATACTTTTGTTATGTAAGTCTCCATGTTGTGGGACTATGTGTGTACAGCTAGTAAGTATTTTGTGGCTGAAAATATGACCTGGAGGTTTTTAAGGTTCGCCTGCCATTAAAGTGAATGGGGTCCACTGCGAACTTGAGGTTCGCGAACATTTGGGCACGTTCGCGGATCGCGTTCACGAAACGTCCTATCGGAAGTTCGTCCATCACTATATGTGGTATCATTGCAATCGTCAGGAGCAGGAGAATGGGGGTTCTTTGCTTGTGGGTTATGGTAATAGCATGCAATATACAGCTATTTATTTATTTTTTATTATATTTTTTACTAGTTTTTGCCAGTTTTTCTTTGATAAAAAAAAAAAAAAAAGGAGATATGCATAACCATTTACCAACAAATGAAAGACCATTTTTTTCTGAAACATGTCAAAGGTGCAAAATTGGGTTCAGGTGTTAGAATTTGTTTTACCTTCGTCATGAAGGGGTAAATGGTATTAAAAACAATCCTTCCATTTCAGTCTGTAATTTTCTGTAAAATACAATGCAATATGGCAACCGCTGGTATACAGAACGCCCCCAAAAATGACGTCTCCTGCTTGTGTGATTGGCTCACTGGCAGGGCTGGCGCTCTTTCTAGGAAATTTAGGCAGCCATCTAGGGAGCACTGCTGCCTTGGGGGCACAGCCTTGGCCACTGACTTCTCCACTAGCCTAGCTGCAGAACACGAGGGGCCCTACACAGGGGCTGGGGCGCTGACTGACTCTCCAGAGAAAGCAGCAGCCGTGGAGGAGGAGGTCTCCATCAGTTCAGCCTGCGAGGAGGGTGACAGCTGGGAAGGCGCAGGAGGTGGGCACGTAGACAGGTGGGGAGGCAGAGGAGGTGGGCGCGAGGACAGGTGTGACGGCGGAGGAGGCGGGCACGAGGACAGGCAAGGTGGTGGGCAGACGGGTGGGGAGACGGAGGAGGCGGGCATGAGGACAGCTGGGGAGGCGGAGGAGGCAGGCACAAGGACAGTTGGGGCGGGGGAGGAGGTGGACACAAGGACAGGTGGGAAGACAGAGGAGGCGGGAACAAGGGCAGGTGGGGAGGCGGAGGAGGAGGGCATTAGGACAGGTGGGGCGGCGGAGGAGGCGGGCACGAGGACAGGTGAGGAGGCAGGCACAAGGACAGGTGGGGAGGCAGGCATAAGGACAGATGGGGAGGTAGGCACAAGGACAGATGGGGAGACAGGCATGAGGACAGGTGGGGAGACAGGCATGAGGACAGGTGGGGAGGCGGGGGAGGTGGGCATGAGGACAGCTGAGGAGTTGGGCACGAGGACAGGTGGGGAGGTGGAGGAGGCAGGCACGAGGACAGGTGGGGCAGGAGAGAAGGTGGATACAAGGACAAGTGGGAAGGCGGAGGTGGTGGGAACAAGGGGAGGTGGAGGAGGCAGGCGCAAGGACAGGTGGGGAGGCGGAGCAGGCAGGCACGAGGACAGCTGGGGAGGCGGAGGAGGAGGGCATTAGGACAGGTGAGGCGGCGGGCACGGAGACAGGTGAGGAGGCAGGCACAAGGACAGGCGGGGAGGCAGGCACAAGGACAGATGGGGAGACAGGCACGAGGACAGGTGGGGAGGCAGAGGAGGCGGGCATGAGGACAGCTCGGGAGGCGGACAAGGCGTGCACAAGGACAGGTGGGGTGGCGGAGGAGGTGAACACAAGGACAGGTGGGAAGGCAGACTAGGCAGGAACAAAGACAAGTGGGGAGGTGGAGGAGGCGGGTGCAAGGACAGGTGGGGAGGCGGAGGAGGCGGGCATTAGGACAGGTGGGGCGGCGGAGGAGGCAGGCACAAGGACAGGCAAGGAGGCAGGCACAAGGTCAGGCAGGGAGACAGGCATGAGGACAGGTGGGGAGGTGGAGGAGGCGGGCAGGAGGACAGGCGAGGAGGCAGGCACGAGGACAGGAGGGGAGGCAGGCATGAGGACAGCTGAGGATTTGGACACGAGGACAGCTGGGGAGGTGGAGGAGGCAGGCACGAGGACAGCTGGGGAGTTGGTCATGAGGACAGGTGGGGAGGCGGAGGAGGCCGCACGAGGACAAGGTGGGGCGTCGGAGGAAACGGGCACGAGGACAGGTGAGGAGGCTGGGGAGGTGGGGTGAGATGGTATTCTGCATACATTGGATGTAACAAGTGGTTATTTGAGTTACTGTTGCCTTTCTATCATCTGGAACCATTGCTCTGCCCATTCTTCTCTGACAACAACAAGGCATTTTCCTCCACACAACTGCCGCTCACTGGATATTTTCTCTTTTTTGGACCATTCTCTGTAAACCCGAGAGATGGTTTTGTGTGAAAATCCCAGTAGATCAGCAGTTTTTGAAATACTCAGACCAGCCCGTGTGGCACTAACCACCATGCCACGTTCAAAGTCACATCACATCTCCTTTCTTCCCCCATTCTGATGCTCAGTTTGAACTTCAGAAAGTCATCTTCACCACGTCTAGATGCCTAAATGCATTTAGTTGCTGCCATGTGATTGGCTGATTAGCATTTTGTGTTACCAAGCAATTGAACCACCTCTACCTAATAAAGTGTCCGGTGAGTGTATATCCTGTGTATATATATATATATATATATATATATATATATATATATATATATATATATATATATATATATATTGGGTTCAGTGTGGCTCTGTCCCTGCCTAGGAACGGTCATGTTTTTCATGTTTTTACAGGAGTGACAGGTGTCAGACAAATGAATCCAGCAGATCCGTCCTGTACGGAGAGCAGATTTATTTCCATCCCCGGCAATGCCAAGTTTCCTTTTACAAGGAAAAAAAAAGTCGTTCTTGGCAGAAGGTGCCTGAAATTCCCCGATGAAGAGGAGGCCGATGGTGAGAGCCGAGGCCATAGAGGCCGTATACCCACCCCGAGATCCGTCACTTTCCAGACATTACTGAGCCTTCCACACGTTTCCTGTCTGAGGTTTATGGAGATAAATAAATACTCAGATTTAAAGCCAACACCGAGGTCTGTTTGATGTAACAAGATGCTGAGCTGCATTTTTTTAAACCACTTAAAAAAAAAAAAAAAAATCTCCACCGGTAACCATCAGTTTCCCAACTATATTAGATCATCACTTGCTGATGTCGAAGTCATAATTTGGTACATCACAGCAATCTAGTAAATTAATTAATTGAATACTCCTTTATTTCATGGAATGATTGTTCATAGGCACTATGGACATTCATAGGCAATATAATAAAGCGATATGTAAAATAATAAATAATAATAAAGCGGTATTAAACCCAAAAGCAAACATGTATTATAGTGCAGCTCACCAATCATTAGATGTGACGGCTGCATTTGTTTTCTTTTTTTTAGACTTTCTTTCTTCTATTTGCATCTGGTGATCGAGCCAGCACGTCTGTTGTGCTTTTTCAAAAGCCCAAGCCTTCCAGTAGATGTATTCGTTTACATGGATAAGGCAAACCCTTTACCACTAGACATGTGCGGTTCGTTTCGTTCCGAATTGAAATTCGGACGAATTTCTGTTTTTTCAATAGTACCGAATTTAAACGAGTCAGAAATAATTAACAGAAAATTCTGATGGAATTTGAATTCAAATAATTTTCAAAGATTTTTCGAACAGTTTTCGAATTTGAACACAAATAAGATAGAATATAAAATAAAGGAGTAGAATAGAAAAAAAAAATAATAGAAAAGAATATAACAGAGAATAAAATAATAGAATATAATAGAGTAAAACAGAACAAAAAAAGAATAGAAAATAAAAGAACAGAATAGGATAGAATAGAATAGAAACAAATATAAACATCTTCTGAAATTCGAATTTCAAATAGAATAAATTCGAATTCGAATACATAGAAAAAACAACAGAATAGAATATAAAGGATATAACCATCTTCTGAAATTCTAATTTCTAATAGAATAAATTTGAATAGAAAAGAATAGAAAATAAAATAATAGAAGAGAAAAGAATAGAATAGAACAAACAAGTAGAAAAAGAATACAACAAAAAAAAAACAATAGCATAGAATAGAAAGACTATAACCGTTTCCCAAAATGCAATCTGGATGCTGCATATATGTGTCTCATTGAAAGCCCCGGGTTTCACATTTACGATCAGGACCCGGGACCATCGGTTGCCGGTCACCTGATTGCTGTGATAGCCTCTGATTGGCTATCACAATGATTAGTCACTGTGCAACCCACCCCTGTGTTTTCTTTCTCTTCTATTATTATTATTAGTAAAGATACATTGTATCTACATTGTACATTTTTGAATGACATTGTACATTGTATCTTTCTCTCCTTGCAGGATGGAAATAAACAAAAATGTGTAGATTTTTAAAGAAAAAAATACCTAGATCAAGGTTTGATCTAAGTCGGGCTTAGTGTTAGGGTCAATGTAAGGGTCAAATGTCAAGACCATGGTCAAAGGTCAGCCTATTCTAGCTAGGTTTTTTTTTTTTTAAATGCATTTTTAAGAATTTGTATCAGTGTCAGTTTCACTGCCACGACTTGAAAGTCACGTGATTTTGCCGCGATTTCGGGGAATGCCTGTGTAAACTTGAGGTCTATGGACCTCAACCCCCATCAAAGTCGGACCAAAGTAGTGCAGGGACTACTTTGAAGTCGGTGCGACTTGAAGTCGCACAGATATGAATGTTTATCATTGGGAATCATGGGGTACGACTTGTCATGTAATTTTGATTTCCAAAGTCGCAGGAAAAGTCGAACAAGTGTGAAAGGGACCTTAGTGTCAGTGTGTTTCAGGTAGGATGAAAAAAAAAAAAAGAAGCAAAATGCGCACTATATTTTCTTGGCGCTACTATGGGCACAACCCATAAATACATTCACATATGTGGTATCATTGCGATCGTCAGGAGTAGGAGAATTTATTTTGGTTGTTCTTTGGGGATAGGTTATGGGTAGAAATATATAGCTAAATAAAAAATAAATATTTTTTACTATTTTAAGTTTTTCTTTATAATAATAATTAAAAAAAAAAAAATCTTTAATTTAACGTTCTATAAGGGAATCAACCCCATAAGTGTGGCAGAATTTTAATTCAAAATATAATTAAAAATATAAAGTTTATTACAAAAAAAATACATTTTCTATTTTTTTTTTTTTAAAGAAAATGTCTGTTTTAAAAAAAATTTTTTTGTAATAAACTTTATATTTTTAATTATATTTTGGATTAGTGCCATTAAAATCCTGCCACCCTTATTGGGTTGATTGCATTTTAGAATTTTAAATACTTTAATTAGGGATGTGGCACTCAAAGGCCAACCTTAAAAGCTTACCAGGAGATATCCGTTACCGTTTACCACCAAATGAAAGCCCAATTTGTCCTGGAAAAAAAAAACCTTCAGGTATAATCCACCTGGATGCACAAACACATTTGCAAAAATTGGGTCTAGGCATTGGGGGTTTGTTTTACCCTCAGTCATGAAGGGGTTAATAATCATATTAACCACTACCCGCCCGGCCTATAGCATATTGATGCCCGGGAAGTGGTTCTGTTATCCTGACTGGGTGTCATATGACATCCAGCAGGATAACATGCCGGCACACGCCTGTGGGGGGCACGCAGCGCGGCGATCACGAGTGCGGCGTGCCAGTCTGACACCCCGCATCTCGGATCGTGATAAGAAGCCTCTGTCAGACGCTTCTTACCACGTGATCAGCTGTGACCAATCACAGCTGATCATCGCGTGAACCAGGAAGAGCCGGTAAACGGCATTCCTCGGTTCACACTGACAAGGAGGGTCGATCAGCGGCTCTCTCTGTCCGAGGGGGGTCTGTGCTGATAATCAGCACATTGATTATCAGCACAGCCCCCTCAGATGTGCCAGTCATCTGTCAACCAGTGACCAGCGATGTCCCAAGATTAAAATCTGCCAGTGCCCACCACAGTGCCAGTCACTGCCCACCACAGTGCCAGTCACTGCCCACCAGTAACACCTGTCAGTACTTATCAATTCCTCATCATCAGTACTGCCCATAAGTGCCACCTGTCAGTGCCAATCAGTACTGCCTATCAGTGCCAATCAGTACCACCTATCAGTGCCAATCAGTGCTGCCAGTTAGTGCCCATTACAGCCGCCTGTCAGTGCCCATCACAACTGCCTGTCAGTGCTTATCAGTGCGGCTTATTGGTGCCCATCAGTGCTGCATATCAGTGCCTCCTATCAGTGCCCATCATTTCTACATATGAGTACCTCCTCATCGGTGCCCATCAGTGCCACTTTATCAGTACCAACTCATCAGTGCCCGTCAGTGAAGGGGAAAACAAAATTTTATGACAGAAATGAAGAAAAACAAATTTTTTAGTTTGCTTAGCAAAAAATAAAAACCCCAGTAGTGATCAAATACCACCAAAAGAAAATGATAAAAATGTAGGTTGGGTACAGTGTTGCATGACCGTGCAATTGTCCTGACAGCGCTGAAAGCAGAAAATTGTCCTGGGCAGGAAGGGGCGTAAGTGCCCGGTATTGAAGCGGTTAAAAGTGGAGCGTTTTTATACAATTACGTTTGTTGCCTTTAAAGCCCCAGATGGAATTTTTCTGTATGGATCGATGATTGGATGGATGGCGGTAACTTCTGTCCGCACCAGTAACTCGTTTTTTGAATTACCTACACTAGTTGTTTTCAAAATACAATTGAGAAAGTCTTAGCATTGGGAAATGTATCATTCCAGGTTTCTTGAACCCTGAGAAGACATAGTTGCAATTTGTTGTCCTTGGGATTCCTTACCTCATGGTCACATATGAGGAACTGTGTCTTCAGTATCTGAATGTAGCGATCCTTCCATAGACCGAGCATTCCGCTGCTCTTCTTCAGCCAGCCAGCCTTGTAGGTCTTCGCAGGTTCTGGTGGGGAGACACTCTTCCCGTTTATTCCCTGAGAACAAATACATAAGAATATGTTAACATGAGCGATTGAGAAACCCAGAAATGAGAAGTCACTATCACCCCAGGGTTTCCTTATTACTGCGGAACGTCTTGACCCTTTCACTGCCAAAGCCTTTTTTAGCAATTTTTTTTTGCAAACGTTTAAAAATTTATTTTAGGTCTGAAGATTACTTAAAGAGGAGGGCCACCTTAAAAAAAAAATTGTCAAATACTGCAGCTGCTGACTTTTAATAAATGGACACTTACCTGTCCAGGGTGCCTGCGATGTCGGCAGCAGATGACGAGCAATCGATCATCTCTCAGCTGCCATCCTCTGTCAGGGAATCAGGAAGCATTGCGGCTTCACTTCCCGGTTCCCTACTGCGCATGCGCGAGCGTGCTGCACGTCTTCACTGGTCCCCGTTGTGTTCTGGGAACTGTGTTTCCCAGAACACAACCGGGGGGGGGGGGGGGGGGCGTGCATCTGTGGCTAGCTGCAGCTAACTATTCCTGGAAGTGGGTGCAGATACCTGGATTATACAGGTATCTGCACCCCCCTTCCCCCCTGAAAGGTGCCATTTGTAGCACCGGAGGGGGGGGAGGAATCCGATGAGCGGAAGTTCCACCTTAGGATTGAACTCCGCTTTAAGCCCCCTCCAAACAGTATTTATCTTCTGAAAGCAGACTGCCTGGAGAATAACGTAATGGTAGTTCAAGATTTTTATGTCATGCGATATTAGCGCAATGGTTTATCAAGTGCAAAATTTCAGTAAAAAAAATACACTAACGTTGGTTTTAGATCATAGAAACGCAATACAGTGGCGAGAATAATTATTTGATCCCCTACAGATTTTGTAAGTTTAAGTTAATACATTGATGTTTTTGGTTGTAACATGGCAAAATGAGGAAAATATCAAGAGTTATGAATACTTTTTCAAGGCACTGTATATCCAGAGGATAAATATAAGTAGAGGGTCTTTCACACCCCCCTGAAAAAGCCACATGGCCCTGTGGCGTAACATGTAGGGGAGGGGCTTGCTGATGTCACAACTGAATGCCCTTGGTGTGGATCAGAGGCGCAGATAGACCATACCAGTGGTTACCCTAAGGCGAGGGCACATCTGGTGAAGGAAACCTCACACTGCACGGTAGAAGTTATTTGCACAAGGTGGTTGAACATGAAGAGGATTATTTTCATTATTCTTGATATATACACTACGTGGGACTACAGTGGCAAAAAAAAATATTTTACCCCCTGCAGATTTTGTAAGTTTTCCTACTTACAAAGAAATGAGGGGTCTATAATTTTTATCATAGGTGTATCACAGACCATATTGGCCCCATAAATAATGAGGAAGGACATCCAGTTGCAAAGGATTAGGAGATGGCGAAGGTATTGAAATTCTTCTTCTCCTCAGTCTTCACGAGGAAATACGGGGGGCTTCAGTAACTAAAACTGCAATGTTTATCCTCAAGACACATCACAGGCAGCACCTCCATGGTTAACAGAGAACAGAATTAAAATTAGACTTGGGAAACTTAATATTAATAAATCACCGGGACCAGATGGTTTGCATCCAAGGGTACTTGGGGAACTCAGCCAAGTAATTGCCAGACCATTGTTCCTAATTTTTACTGACAGTCTACTGACTGGAATAGTACCAGGTGATTGGAGAAAAGCCAATGTAGCACCAATATTTAAAAAGGGCCCAAAATACATCCCTGGAAATTACAGACCAGTTAGCCTAACATCAATATTGCCAAACCAATCTACTAACCTTCTATGAGGAGGTGAGTTGCCATCTAGATAAAGGAAGGCCTGTAGACGTGGTGTATTTGGATTTTGCAAAAGCATTTGACACAGTTCCCCATAAACGTTTACTGTACAAAATAAGGTCCCTTGGCATGGACCATAGGGTGAGTACATGGATTGAAAACTGGCTACAAAGGCGAGTTCAGAGGGTGGTGATAAATGGGGAGTACTCGGAATGGTCAGGGGTGGGTAGTGGGGTCCCCCAGGGTTCTGTGCTGGAACATAAATGACCTGGAGGATGGGGTAAACAGTTCAATCTCTGTATTTGCGGACGATACTAAGCTAAGCAGGGCAATAACTTCTCCGCAGGATGTGGAAACCTTGCAAGAAGATCTGAACAAATTAATAGGATGGGCAACAAATGAGGTTCAATGTAGAAAAATGTAAAATAATGCATTTGGGTGGCAAAAATATGAATGCAATCTATACACTGGGGGGAGAACCTCTGGGGGGATCTAAGATGGAAAAGGACCTGGGGGTCCTAGTAGATGTTGGGCTCAGCAATGGCATGCAAAGCCAAGATGCAGCCTCAGGAAGGATGTACTGGAAATGGAGCGAGTACAAAGAAGGGCAACAAAGCTAATAAAGGGTCTGGAGGATATTAGTTATGAGGAAAGGTTGTGAGCACTGAACTTATTCTCTCTGGAGAAAAGACGCTTGAGAGGGGATATGATTTCAATTTATAAATACTGTACTGGCGACCCCACAATAGGGCTAAAACTTTTTCAAGGAAGGGAGTTTAACAAGACACGTGGCCACTCATTAAAGTTAGAAGAAAAGAGGTTTAACCGTAAGAGTGGTAAGGATGTGGAATTCCCTTCAACAGGCGGTGGTCTCAGCGGAGAGCATCGATAGTTTCAAAAAACTATTAAGCCCTGTACACACACGATCGAACTTTCCGACATCAAAACCATGGAATTTTGTTCGAAGGGTGTTGGCTCAAACTTGTCTTGCATACGCACGGTCACACAAATGTTGGCCAACAATTACGAACGTAGTGACGTACTACGTGTTTTTTCAGCTCTTTAGCGCCAACCTTTGGGCTCCTTCTGCTAATTTTGTGTTAGTAGAAGTTTGGTGAGTGTTGACTTGCGCTTTTCTTTTCGCGTTTTTCATTTCGTGCTTTTCAGTTAGTTTCTGAAAGGCCCTTCGTGAACCAGACATGTTGCGGAATCGCAGGAGATAACGTGTTATTTATTATTGGCCATGGAGTTATTGCTTTGGCATTATTTTTTTGGTTGAATAATGATTTAATCTGGTATATTTTCTATATTTTTGGATGCCCTTTCTGGTTAAGTTCTATTGGCATGTCTATTTTTTTTTTTAATGCACAAATAAAAAAAATAAAAACATAACAATATTATTCTTGATAAAAAGCCTTTGAAAATTCCTTTGCAATAACTCCATCAGTATCACCAGCAAAGCAGCTTCATTATCCCATTAAAGAAGAGAATTGTGCGCTGCATTTCTAGATTTCTGAATTTGCCATGTCACGAATATTAATTCTCCAATACAAACGCGAGTTTACAAGACCGACCGCTTCTGCTTTCGAGCATACATGTTTGTACTTTGGACTTTTGTCCGACGCACTTGTGTACACATGATCGGAAAGTCCCACAACGCAAATTTGTTGGTGGAAAATTTGAGAACGTGCTAGCCAAAATGTATTGGTGGAAAGTCCGACAACAATTGTCCGATGGAACGTACACATGGTCAGACTTTCTGCCAACAAGCTCACATCACACAATTCCCAACAGAAAATCTGATCGTGTGTACGCGGCATTAGATAAGCACCTGAACGACTGCAACATATAGGGATATACAATGTAATACTGACATATAATCACACACATAGGTTGGACTTGATGGACTTGTGTCTTTTTTCAACCTCACCTACTATGTAACTATGTTTTTTTAATGATAGAGACAGAATATCAACCAAAAATCCCCAAAAAAACACATGATACAAATGTTATAAAATGAGTTGCAGTTGAGTGAGTAAAATAAGTATTTGATAGTCTACCAATCAACAATAATTCTGGGTCCCACAAACTGGCTAATAAGGATGGGTGAACGGTTCGGCCCCAAGCATAAGTTTGGGCCGAACTTTCGTTATTCGGAGGTTCGCGCAACATCTGAACAAACGGGTTGTTCGACCATTTGTTCGGCCCCCTGAACCGACCACAGTGCATTGTGGCGCTGAGCAGTGCATTGCAAGCCCTAATTGGCTGAAGCTTTCACTGCTTCAGCCAATCAGGGCACAGAGCTCTGCCAGAGTCTTGATTGGACACCGTCATCGTGACTTTATCCAATCATGGCTCATTCCCACCACAGTATAAAAGTATTCTTTCAATGGCAGCCATTTTCTGTGTGATTTCGGCATGGAGAGAGATAGAACAGGGCTCTGTTCAGTGCTATTAGTTAGTTAGTGTGCTATTCTGTACTATTTTGCTTCAATTGTCAGTGTAGAATATTAGTTTAGTGTCAGTCTAGGGATAGTGTGAGTGTAGTGAGGAGGACCATCATTCTAGCTTTGCGCTAGATTGGGGACAGCTCAGATAGTTTCACTGTAGTGTAGTGAGACCATGTCATTCATACATACATTAGTGTAGAGTAGGGACAGCTCATATAGTTTCAGTGTAGTGTAGTGAGACCGTGTCAGTAATATTTGCATTAGTGTATAGCTAGAGTAGGGACAGTTCAGATAGCGTTAGTGTAGTGACGTTTGAACATTGTCTATTTGATTGTATTACTGCCAGTTTAACGCCATTTACTTCTGTGTGTGTTACTGCCAGTTTAGCGCCATTTACTTCTGTTTGCGTTACTGCCAGTTTAACGCCATATCGTTTTGTGTGCATTACTGCCAGTTTAACGCCATATAGTTCTGTGTGCCCTACTGCCAGGTTAGCACCATATAGTTCTGTGTGCGTTACTGCCAGTTTAGCGCAATATCGTTTTGTGTGCGTTACTGCCAGTTTAACGCCATATAGTTAGTTCTGTGTGCGTTACTGCCAGTTTAACGCCATATAGTTTTGTGTGTTACTGCCAGTTTAATGTCATTTACTTCTGTGTGTGTTACTGTCAGTTTAACGCCATATAGTTCTGTGTGTTACTGCCAGTTTAACGCCATATAGTTCTGTGTGTTACTGCCAGTTTAACGCCATATAGTTCTGTGTGCATTACTGCCAGTTTAATGCCATTTACTTCTGTGTGTGTTATGCTATGTACACACGATTGGACTTTACGTCAGACTTGGTCCGGCGGACCGGAATCTGGCGGTCAATTCAATCGTGTGTGGGCTCCAGCGGACTTTTTTTCCCCAAAAGTCAGACGGACCTAGAAATAAAACACATTTCAAATCTATCCGACGGACTCAAGTCTGACGGACTAAAAATCATGAAAACCATTCGTCCAGATACAACGCAAGGACAGCTATTGAACTTCCTTGTTTAGTCCCATTTACGTCATCAAGTTCAAATTGAACAGACTTTCGAACGGACTTAGGCCGCGTACACACGGGCGGATTGTCTGTCCAACTTAGTCCGCTGAACCGTGTTTCAGCGGACAATCCGCTCGTGTGTGGGCTTCAGCGGACTTTTTCAGCGGACAATCTGACGAACAAAGTCTTACGGAATTTCCGTAAGACAGTCCGTTCAAACTTGGTTTTGTCCGTCCAAACTTTGTTTCAGCGGACAGTCCGCTCGTGTGTAGGCAAGTTGGACGGACTAAGTATGGTGCATGCTCAGAAAGGGTTTACACGGCCGAAGGTTGCATTGCAGTGTATAGGACGTCGTTTTTCTAGTCCCGTCGTACGTGCTGTACACGTCATTACGCACGCTTTCAGCGGACTGTCTGTTCATCGTGTGTGGTCAAGTCCGTTCATGCTAATTTTGAACGGACTGTCTGTCGGATTGTCTGCCGAACTTAGTTGGGCAGACAATCCGCCCGTATGTACGCGGCCTAAGTCCGGTCATGTGTGGCCAAGTCCGTTAGTTCAGAAAGTCCGTCCGACCTCTGGCCAAAAGTCTGTCGGGAAGACCGTCAGACCTAGTCCATCCAAAAGTCCGGTCGTGTGTACGCGACATTACTGCCAATTCAACGCCATATAGTTCTGTGCGTTACTGTATGTTTGACATATTATATTGCAGTATATTATAGTGTATCCATGGATTGTGTCTGTGTAGTGTGAGTACTCAAATTAAAGTGCACCAAACACTACTTTACATTGATTACAGTGCGTCTAAGTACAGATTTCCACTTCTTCTTTACATTTGCTTATAAGCACCACCCCCTCTCTCCCAATAATGTCCGGGAGGACAACAAGGAGAGGGAGACGTTCCCTTGTCACTGTAAGGGGACCAGCAACAAATGTATCCACAGGTAAAGGTGGACGTGGTTGTCAGTCCTCAGGCAGGGCATCATTTCCTCTGTTTAGTGAGTTTTCCTGTGCTATCCAACCACAGCATGCAGAGGAGGTGGTGGACTGGCTTACTAAACCTTCCTCATCCTCCTCGTCCTCTGTCATGCAAGCAGAGACAAGTGTGCAGTCCCCTGCAGTTGCCAGAGCGGATAAACCTGCCTCCTTGTCCACATCTATTCCTGATATAGCCTAGAGTTATTTGACCACAGGGTCAGCCACTTGCTCGTTGATGATGCCCAGCCATTACTGGATTCAGATGTTGGTTCTGAGGTTGAGGATGACAGGAACATGAGCCTAGAGAGAGGGAGGAACACTGGTAGACAAATTGGCATTCATGTTCCCCAAGCCGCAGCGTATTGCAAAGTTGTGTGCAGTGGTAATGATGAAGATGGTGGAGATGGAGATGATGATGATGAGGTCCCTAAGAACACCATCGCTACAGTCAAGCACGGAGGTGGAAATGTTATGCTTTGGGGCTGTTTCTCTGCTAAAGGTACAGGCTAACTTTGCTGCATTGAGGGGGCCAATGGACGGGGCCATGTATTGTAAAATCTTGGATGAGATCCTTCTTCCCTCAGCCAGAACACTGAAGATGGGTAGTGGATGGGCCTTCCAGCATAACAATGACTTAAAACATACCGCCAAGGCAACAAAGGAGCAGGCTAAGAAGAAGCACACTAAGGTCATGGAGTGGCCCAGCCAGTCTCCAGACCTTAACCACTTAAGGATTTACCCCCTTAAAGTGGTTTTAAACCTAGTTACACCACTTTTACTTACAGGTAAGCATGATTGCGCTGTTTGTAAAGGGCCCGTGCCATGACCGGCGGCTCCCACGAGCATGCGCGGGAGTGACGTCACACAGCTCCTGGCCAGTTACAGAGCTGGAGTCCACAGCCCTGGAACGAAGAGGGGTGAAGACAGATGCGGCATCACAGGCTTCATTTGTAGGTAAGTGCAACAAAATGGGCTAGTATGTGATGCATTCTAGCCCATTATGCTTTTACTTTGCAAGGTAAAAAAAGGATTTAAAACCCATCAGGGTTTTCTTCCTCTTTAACCACTTCCCACCCGGCCAATGCATATATACGGCCGGGTGGGAGCCGTCTACTTCTGATAGGACGTTCAGGAACGTCCTTCGGAAGGAGCGGGATCGCGCGCGCGCGTTCCTGCGCAGTGGCGCGATCCCGATGTGCTCGTGTCACCCGGACACGACACATCTCAGATCGGCAGGAGGGCTCTGTGATTGGCCCTCCTGATCACATGACGGCCGTGTCAATCACGGCCGTCATGTGATGTAAACAAACAGCCGGTTGCTAGGCAATCGGCTCCTCCTCTCCTCACACAGAAGTCATCGCTGAGGAGAGGAGAACAGATCGCTGCAGCCGGCTGATGATCAGTGAGTATGAGCTGTTTTTTACAGCTTTTTACTCACTGATCATCAGTCTAGTAGTGTAATACACACAACACACCACACAGTACAAACACAATGTCCCCACATATGTCCCCAAAACACACATGTCCCCAAAACATACATGTCCCCAAATAATAAAACACATGTCCCTAATAATAAAAACATGTCCCCCACATATGTCCCACTAAAATCACATGTCCCAATGATTATCTGCACACATATGTCCGTGATCACACAAACCAATTATTATACACTTAACGGAATTTTTTTTACCAAAAACATGTAGCAGAATACATTTTGGCTTAAATTTATGACAAAATTAGATTTTATTGGATTTCTTTTAAAATAGAAAAAAGAAAATATTGTTTTTTTTCCAAATTTCCGCTATTTTTGCGCTTATATCGCAAAAAATAAAAAACGGAGTCGTGAATAAATACCACCAAAATAAAGCTCTATTTGTGCGAACAAAATGATAAAAATTTCATTTGAGTACAGTGTAGCATGACCGCGCAATTGTCATTGAAAGCGCTAGAGCGATGAAAGCTGAAAATTGGGCTGGGAAGGAAGGGGGCGAAAGTGCCCGGTATTGTAGTGGTTAATGACCAGGCCATTTTTTTGCAATGCGGCACTACGTCGTTTTAACTGTACCCAAACACAATTTATTTCCTTTTTTTCCCACAAATAGAGCTTTCTTTTAGTGGTATTTAACCACTTGCTTACTTTGCACTTAAACACCCTTCCTGCCCAGACCAATTTTCAGCTTTCACTGCTCTCACACTTTGAATAACAATTACTTGGTCATGCGACACAGTACCCAAATGAATTTTTTGTCCTTTTTTTCCCACAAATAGAGCTTTCTTTTGGTGGTATTTGATCACCTCTGCGGTTTTTATTTTTTGCGCTATAAACAAATACATTTTGAAAAAAAACAAACTGTATTTTTTTAATTTTTACTATAATAAATATCCAAAAGACCCCAAAAATATCCAAAAATCCCCCCCAAAAAAACAAACAACTTTATTCATCAGTTTAGGCCAATATGTTTTATTCTACATATTTTTTGTAAAAAAAATCGCAATAAGTGCAATAATAAATATCCAAAAACCCCCAAAAATATCCAAAAATCCAAAAAAACAAAACAAAAAAATATGTATTTATCAGTTTAGGCCAATATGTTTTATTCTACATATTTTTTGTAAAAAAAAAAATCGCAATGAGCGTATATTGATTGGTTAGTGCAAAAGTTATAGCGTCTACAAAATAGAGGATAGGTTTATGCATTTTTTTTTTTTTTTTACTAGTAATGGCGGTGATCTGTGATCTTTAGCGGGACTGCGACATTGCGGCAAACAGATCGGAAACATTTGACACTGTTTTGGGACCAGTGACGAAGAGTGGACCAAAACACCTCCTGAGATGTGTGCAAACCTGGTAACCAACTACAAGAAACATCTTAGCTCCGTGTTTGCCAACAAGGGTTTCTCCACCAAGTCATGTTTTGCTTGGGGAATCAAATACTTATTTTACTCACTGAACTGCAACTCAATTTATAACATTTGTATTGTGTTTTTTTTCAGAATTTTTGGTTTGATATTCTGTCTCTATCATTTAAAATACACCTATGATACAAAGAAATGAAGAGTCTATAATTTTTTTTTTTTTTAAGTGGGCAAACTTGCAAAACCTGCAGGGGATCAACAAATTATTTTCCCCAGTGTATATTACCCGATTTTTAGTAAAATATAAAAGATAAGGTTGTGCCGCAAAAAATAGATACCGTTGTTTGTCATCTGTACAGTTTTAAAAAATCGTCCCAGTTGGCTTGGCATGCGGCCCATTCTCTGTCTCAGTGCCCGCCCCAGAGACTTCTCTGCCTATGAGTTACATCAGTTTATCTTACTACTGCAACGCCTCCTCTTCTGTCCTGATGAAGCCGCAATGGGAAACGCGTTGACTGATGGAGAAACATTCCCAACAGATTATTATGTTCTAACAAGCATACATTATTTATTATACCTATTTGGAGAGTTCTTTTACGTGGGGAAATATTTGCAGTATGTAATTTTATGTACTGTTGGCATATTTCATAACCCTTAATAGGTCTTAATGTATTTTAATATCTTTTTTGAACACAATTTTGTTATGGTTTTACCTACACGAGTGTCCAAATCCGTGTGTCAGTAAAGTCCGTTAAGCTAATGCCTTAGGGGTTTTGGTTTGTGGTTATGTAGATGGAAAGGATGTGGCACTTTGAGTGGTTATTTATAGTTGGAAGAATATAAAAGATGAGGTTGTGCCAAAAAAATTGACACTGAATATGTGAAGCGTTTAAAATGACATGCATCCGTGAAAGCAGCGGCAAACATATTTTACGTTCTAAATGCCCCCTACAGGTCATCGGTTTAGAGTTAACCATCCATGAATAATGAACTTAGAATTATTAATCTCACTCCGGCGTGCGCAAGCGACATGTAACATGTGTAGCACATACAATGATTTCACGTGTTTGTGTTCATATGTGCGTATCTGCGGCAGTCGGGCGGGGGCACAAACATTTTTGGAGGGGATTTTAAGTGCTAGGGTGTAATTTTTGTACACTTTTTTTTTTCAGTAAACTTTATTTTTCGACACGTAGGTAACAAAAAAATCCCTAGGTGATTTTTTTTTTGGGGGGGGGGGACATGTTTTTATTAAAAGAGGTATTGGGGGTCTTGTAGACCTGATGTCTCACCTGCTGCCCTTCAATGAAACGATTGAAGCACAGAACACGTTCCATTAGCTTCCTTGGGCTGGAGAAAGTGACAGCAGAACCTGGAAGTGTATTTTCACACATCGCTTCCAGGTTCTTACCAGGTAGGGGAGATCAGCGAATGGGTGTTTACTGATCTTCCTCCCCTGCACCCAGTGGCACCCATGCCAGTTTCGGTGTCTGCCCATGGGAGGGCGGAAACAAGGCAAGGGTGTGCAAGGAGGGGATGAAGGACACTGTTGCCCAGGTGCGTGGAAGCGATCGGGTGGCGCTACAAGGCTCCTCACAGCTCCTTGTGTCTCCTTCACCACCACTGCCTAGCCCAAGCTGCTACTACTACTACACCAGTGGCGGCCCGTCCATTTGTGGCACCCGAGCACCACCCCCTCTATACATGGCCACCACCCCCATGCTCCATCCTCGGCCGCTATTTTGACAGAACACCGCCACTCCCTGTTCATGCATCCGGCCCCTTTCAGGATGGCAGGGAGCATGAATTACAGCGGCGGGGGTGTTTTTTTTTTTTTTAAGCACCTGTTTAGAGCCAGAGGCTCTAACAGGCTTCAAATTAGGGTGCAAAGCATTGCGCCAGGAGCCCACCCAGGTGTTAAAACAGCGAATAAATATTTGCTATTGCAACACTGATCCTCAATCTGGCCAATCAGAAGCAGGTGTGAGACACGTTTTCCAATTGGCCGAAAAGAGAAGAGTCCCAATTGGCCGCCGAGGGGCAGAGGAAGGGAAAGCCGTCGCCGTTGAGTAATGGAAGCCGCCGGTGAAGCTTGGGAGAAGCGCTGCCCACCATAGATAAGGTAAGTGCACCAGACCCCCCCCCCCCCCCCGGCCGACTGACCGGTGAAGGGAGGGGGGAGGAGTTGGATGGTACTGTACAACAACAACAAAAAAATGACCGCCGGCCGCTACTGTACTACACTGTTCTACTGATGTATGAGCATCAGGCACTGCTGGCGGAAAAAAACTCGAGGATGGGCTGCAAAACCACAGGTTGCAGGAAAGAAAATTGCTTGATTCCGCCATCAACGCAGTTCCCCCAGGGAGCAGCTGGAATTCAAATCTATGGCCGGGGAGTACTAAGATCATTAGATCAGCATGACAGCCAAGTAGCTAGAATTTTCAGAAGCAGGTCAGAAATAGCAGCCTTTATATATATATATATATATATATATATATATATATATATATATATATATATATATATATATATATATTTTATATATAACAACTTAATGCCCATAATTCCAATGATTCCTTTACTAAAATCCTGACCGTGCATGTCAGGGCAAAACACAAATGCAGTAAATCTCAGCGATTCATGCACAGTTGCCTGCGATTTATTCCCTTCAGAGACCCTGCAGAGACGAGACCGGTCACTCTGCACAAGGAGAGAGAAGGGCGGCGGTGACCCGCAGGAGACTCCCGCACACAGCAAAGGGTCACACGGGATTACGGCACAGATCTGGAAGAAATACACAAAGCTCACCGAGAAGAATACCAATGACTGTTCTATTTATACAACAGTAAAAGAGAGAAAATCAGGCGAACCTTTTTGTTTCGAGGAACGATCGTACGATTTTCGGATAGTGAGTACACCACATTCGACAGCCGATTCCCACCGTCCGAATGAAAATTTCCGAAGAAACAAACTCCAAAAAGAAATTCTCATATGGGAACAGAACAAACAATCATTTTCGCTTAACCACCTCCTGCCCACCGTATAGACTGATGACAATGGGTGGGATGCACGCTCGTTCCGGGGAGATGTCACATGACGTCGCCTCAGTCTCACTGGGCAGTGCGGCAATCCCGGCGCGCTGTATCCCTGGGATCTCGGTAAGAAGCCGATGACGAGGATCTTTACTCATGTGGAACAGCCGATCACATGTAAACAAGGAAATGACGGTTATCGCCATTTCTTTCCTTACACTAACAGAGTGTGAGGAGAGGAGAGCCAATCAGTAGCATTTCCTCACATGGGGAGACCTGTATAGATAATCAGTGCCCTCCTTATCAGTGCAGCCCCGACAGTGCCCAGCAGTGATATCAATCAGTGCCCATCAGTGATGCCAGTTTGTGCCCATCAGTGATGCCAGTCAGTGCTGCCTTTCAGTGCCCATCAGTGCTGCCCATAAGTGCCGCCTATCACTGCCCATCAGTGCCACCTATCAGTGCCACCTATCAGTGCCCATCAGTGCTGCATATTTGTGCCTCCTCCTCAGTGCCCCCTTCAGTGCTGCCTCATCAGTGCCCATCAGTGCAACCTATTAGCGCTTATCAGTGCCCATCAGTGATGCCAGACAGTGCTCAGTGATGCCAATTTGTGCCCATCAGTGATGCCAGTCAGTGCTGCCTTTCAGTGCCCATAAGTGCCGCCTATCATTGCCCATCAGTGCCACCTATCAGTGCTTATCAGTGCCACCTATCAGTGCTGCATATTAGTGCCTCCTCCTCAGTGCCCCCTTCAGTGCTGTCTCATCAGTGCTGCCTCATCAGTGCCCATCAGTGCAACCTATTAGTGCTTATCAGTGTCCGTTAGTGATGCCAAACAGTGCTCAGTGATGCCAATGTGTGCCCATCAGTGCCACCTATCAGTGCCCATCAGTACTGCATATTAGCACCTCCTCAGTGCCCTTCAGTGCTGTCTCGTCAGTGCCCATCAGTGCTGCCTCATTAGTGCCCATTGATGCTGCCTCATCAATGCCCATTGATGCAGCCTATTTGTGTCCATAAGTGCCACCTATCAGTGCTTATCAGTGCCCATCAGTGCTGCATCAGTGGCACCTCAACAGTGCCCTTCAGTGCAGCCTCATCAGTGCCAATTGGTGCAGCCTATCAGTGCCCATCAGTGAAAGAGAAAAATTACTTATTTACAAAATTTTCTGACAAACTAAGAAAAAATAAATTCAATTTTTTTTTTTAAAGCAAAAAATAAAAAATCCAGTGGTGATTAAATACCACCAAAAGAAAGCTCTATTTGTGTGAAAAAAAATTAGTAAAATATCATTTGAGTACAGTGTTGCATGACCGCGCAATTGTCAATCAATCAAAATGTGACAGCGCTGAAAGCTGAAAATTGGCCTGGGCAGGAAGGGGGTGAAAGTGCCCGGTATTGAAGTGGTTATTGTGTACCATTTTCATATGATTTCCATACAAGAAATATCAGATACAAAGGATTGCGCGTGACCAGAAACAACAAATAACGAAAAAAAAAAAGCCTTTTGCCGCACGAGAATTTTCATACATTATTTCTATCCTCGGGTTTCGACTTGCTGTGAAACATCGATGAAAAAACAGCCAATCGGTCGCCCTATTGTCTCATAGTGTGTGCGGGGCTTCATTCATCCCAGTTCCTCTTTAAACAAAAATATTTTGTTACAGTTCTTTATATATTTTATTCTGTTCTCCGTTCACACTTGTGCGACTTCAAAGTTGCGCGATATCCAGTGCGACTTTGATGCGACCTTACACACTCCTCTCTAGCACTCAAGTCGCCTCAAAGTAGTGCAGAAACCTCTTCAAAGTCGCAGCGACTTTAAGTCACATAGATCCAAACTGGTGCCATTGAAAACAATGGGCTGTGACTTGTCATGCGACTTTCTGTGTCCAAAGTCGCATGACAAGTCACACAAGTGTGAATGGAGCCTCAGATGGAGTATTTATAATTACTATGTATATAGCACATCCGCCATGTATGTACTAGGTCGGGGGGTAGATATGAATAGTCCGGGTGAAAACACCCGGGCTGATGGAATTTCATGTTGATGGGAAAGTGAGAGGGGAATATGAAGTGGAAATAAGCAGGTAACAAGGACAAAGGGAAATCGCAGAGAGGAAGCTGGATAAACAATGAGATATCGCCAGAAATAGCAGTAAGGAGTGGCTGCATAGAGGGGTTACAGGGAGAGGCAACAGACAGGGATGGAAACTATTTACAGATTCCTCCTTTCTGTTAGGACTATGATAGACATGAGTCCAAACTTCACATATCTCTGTGTAGCTGTGAGCCAATCTAAGTCCTGTGTAGGTGCTACAAGTCATATACACTATATCACCAAAAGTATTGGGACGCTTGCCTTTACACGCACATGAACTTTAATGGCATCCCAGTCTTAGTCCGTAGGGTTCAATATTGAGTTGGCCCACCCTTTGCAGCTATAACAGCTTCACCTCTTCTGGGAAGGCCATCCACAAGGTTTAGGAGTGTGTCTATGGCAATGTTTGACCATTCTTCCAGAAGCACATTTGTGAGGTCAGGCACTGATGTTGGACGAGAAGGCCTGGCTTGCAGTCTTCGCTCTAATTCATTCCAAAGGTGTTCTAGGTTAGGACTCTGTGCAGGCCAGTCAAGTACCACAGGAGGGGGGAAGAGATGAATAAGCGGAAGTTTCACTTTTGGGTGGAACTCCGCTTAAAGAGAAAGAGTGTAATAAGTATCACCATTAGTGTCAGTAATTATAATCCCTAGCATTGGTGCCTGTGGCCGCAATAAAATCCCTGGAGCAATGGTGTCAGTGGACGCAGTAATAATCCCCAGCATTGGTGTCAGTGGAATGCAAAAATAACCCCCAGCAATGGTGTCAGTGGCCACCAAAATAACCCCCAGCATTGGTGTCAGTGGCTACAATACTAACCCTCCCCCTGCCCAGCATTGGTGCCTGTGCCTACAATAATATCCATGAACATTGGTGTCAGTGACTACAATAATAGCCCCCAGCATTGGTGTAAGTGATCGCAATAAGAACCTCTCAGTATTGGGGGCATCAGTGATCAAAATAATATATCTAAACAGTGGTTTCAGTGATCGCAATAATAACCCCCAGCATTGGTGTCAGTGATCGCAATAATAACCCCCAGCATTGGTGTCAGTGATTGTAATAACCCCCAGCATTGGTGTCAGTGATTGTAATAATAACCCCCAGCATTGGTGTCAGTGATCGTAATAATAACCCCCAGCATTGGTGCCTGTGCCTGCAATAATATCCCTAAAAATTGGTGTCAGTGACTGCAATAATAGTCACCAGCATTGGTGTAAGTAGCCACAACTAAAAACCCCAGCATTGGTGCCAGTGTTCACAATAATAACCCCCAGCATTGGTGTCAGTGATCGCAATAATAACCCCTGGCATTGGTGTCAGTGATCACAATAATAACCCCTGGCATTGGTGTCAGTGATCACAATAATAACCCCCAGCATTGGTGTCAGTGATCACAATAAGAACCTCCCATTATTGGGGGGTGTCAGTGATGAAAATATTATCTCTAACCATTGGTGTCAGTGATCGCAATAATAACCCCCAGTACTGGTGCCTGTGTCTGCAATAATAACCCCCAGCATTGGTGTCAGTGATCGAAATAATAACCCCCAGCATTGGTGTCAGTGATCGTAATAATAACCCCCAGCATTGGTGCCTGTGCCTGCAATAATATCCCTAAAAATTGGTGTCAGTGACTGCAATAATAGTCACCAGCATTGGTGTAAGTAGCCACAACTAAAAACCCCAGCATTGGTGCCAGTGTTCACAATAATAACCCCCAGCATTGGTGTCAGTGATCGCAATAATAACCCCCAGCATTGGTGTGAGTGATCGCAATAATAACCCCTGGCATTGGTGTCAGTGATCACAATAATAACCCCTGGCATTGGTGTCAGTGATCACAATAATAACCCCTGGCATTGGTGTCAGTGATCACAATAATAACCCCCAGCATTGGTGTCAGTGATCACAATAAGAACCTCCCATTATTGGGGGGTGTCAGTGATGAAAATATTATCTCTAACCATTGGTGTCAGTGATCGCAATAATAACCCCCAGTACTGGTGCCTGTGTCTGCGATAATATCCCTGAACATTGGTGTCAGTGGCTGCAATATTAACCCCCAACATTGATGTCAGAGGGTCCAACATCATAAAACATTTTGTGGCTCAGCCCTAAAATGTACAAAAAAAAAAGCAAAAATGTCTCTGGCAGCAAAAGGGTTAAATATAATGTTTAATGTAGTAATTCGTGTTTATTCTCACAATGGAGATGAAAAGAGCAGTGTTGTGTTGTGTTGTGGGTTTTTTTTTTCTATAGATGTACATTTCAGATGTCAAGGACCTTTGGCTACATAAAACAGGTCCATTATAACTTTATTTCACAGATGATGTTCTGCTGATTCTCTGTCAGATGTAATGTGCTTAGCAAACATTTCCAGGAAAAACAGCTCAGTAAGAGAAAAGCATCTCCTGCTCTCATTTCCTGTTTCTCTTTAAAAAATATGATTGACGAGCATGAAGATTGCTGAAGGGAAATTATTTTTTTGTACAAGATGATTTTTATTTTATTTATTAAGAAAACAAAGAATTATTATTTCTTTCTTGGTTGTTGTAAATGCTGACTGCAGGGTAGGGGTAACCCATGAAGAACACGCAAATAATCTCTTTTCCAGAAACCCTTCTTTATACAATTAACCAACATACACTATCTTGTCAAAAGTATTGGGACACCCACTTTTACACGCACATGAACTTTAACCACCTCAATACAGTGCACTTACACCCCCTTCCTGACCAGACCAATTTTCAGCTTTCAGCGCTCTAAGGCGGCGTACACACGCGGGGACTGTCTGCCGAAACTAAGTTCGTCAAACAGTCCGCTCAAACTTTTGAATGAACGAACACGCCCACACACGGCACTTTTTAAGCGGACAAATACGGCAAACTTTGTTCGTCGTACTAAGTCCGCGCAACTTTTGAAATGAGCGGACTCGCCCACACACGAGGCAACAGTCCGCTCATTTCGAGCGCGTGTGCAGGTAGGCGGGGGCCCGCGACGGAGACGTCGCGGGCTCCGCCGCCTGGAATGGACTTAAAGGGGAACCCCAACGTCGAAAAAAATCAGCGTGGGGGTCCCCCCAAAGTCCACAACAGACCCTTGTCCGAGCACGCTACCCGGCCGGCCAGGAAAGGGGGGCGAGCGAGCGCGCCCCCCCCTCCTGAGCCGTACCAGGCCGCGTGCCCTCAACATGGGGGGTGCCTTGGGGAAGGGGGGCCGCGCGGCCCCCCCACCCCAAAGCACCTTGTCCCCATGTTGATGAGGACAAGGGCCTCTTCCCGACAACCCTGGCCGTTGGTTGTCGGGGTCTGCGGGCGGGGGGCTTATCGGAATCCGGGAGCCCCCTTTAATAAGGGGGCCCCCGGATACCGGCCCCCCACCCTATGTGAATGAGTATGGGGTACAATGTACCCCTACCCATTCACCTGTAAAATAAAAGTACCCAAAAAAAAACACAACACACGAGATAAAATATTTTATTGCACAGCTCCGGGGGTCTTCCGTCTTCGGGGGTCTTCTCGCCGGACTCCTCCGCTATCTTCTTGTAGCTCTTTTGCTAGCGGAGGAGTCCGGCTTTCTTCCTCCCCGCCGCCGGCCTCTTCTCCCGACTTCGGGGGTCTTGTCCCCCACTTCGGTTCTTCTGCCGGGCCACCGCGCCTTCTTATAGCTCTTTTGCAGGCGGTGGCCCGGTCTTCTGTCGCCGCTGTCGCCGCCGCCTTCCGTTCTTGTTCTTCTTCTTGTTCTTCTTGTTCTTCTCCAGGAGATGTTGACACGTCGCTCTCTCCGGCCGGAATGCCAGAGCCGCGCTGTGCGGCCACTTATATAGTGACAATGGGGCGGTGTCACATGGTATATGTCACATGGGTTGGTCACATGGGTTGATGTCACATGGGGACTATGACATCGTAAGGGGGCGGGGTCACCATGTGACCAACCCATGTGACATATACCATGTGACACCGCCCCATTGTCACTATATAAGTGGCCGCACAGCGCGGCTCTGGCATTCCGGCCGGAGAGAGCGACGTGTCAACATCTCCTGGAGAAGAACAAGAAGAACAAGAAGAACAAGAAGAAGAACAAGAACGGAAGGCGGCGGCGACAGCGGCGGCAGAAGACCGGGCCACCGCCTGCAAAAGAGCTATAAGAAGGCGCGGTGGCCCGGCAGAAGAACCGAAGTGGGGGACAAGACCCCCGAAGTCGGGAGAAGAGGCCGGCAGCGGGGAGGAAGAAAGCCGGGCTCCTCCGCTAGCAAAAGAGCTACAAGAAGATAGCGGAGGAGTCCGGCGAGAAGACCCCCGAAGACGGAAGACCCCCGGAGCTGTGCAATAAAATATTTTATCTCGTGTGTTGTGTTTTTTTTTGGGTACTTTTATTTTAAAGGTGAATGGGTAGGGGTACATTGTACCCCATACTCATTCACATAGGGTGGGGGGCCGGTATCCGGAGGCCCCCTTATTAAAGGGGGCTCCCGGATTCCGATAAGCCCCCCGCCCGCAGACCCCGACAACCAACGGCCAGGGTTGTCGGGAAGAGGCCCTTGTCCTCATCAACATGGGAACAAGGTGCTTTGGGGTGGGGGGGCCGCGCGGCCCCCCCTTCCCCAAGGCACCCCCCATGTTGAGGGCACGCGGCCTGGTACGGCTCAGGAGGGGGGGCGCGCTCGCTCGCCCCCCTTTCCTGGCCGGCCGGGTAGCGTGCTCGGACAAGGGTCTGTTGTGGACTTTGGGGGGACCCCCACGCCGATTTTTTTCGGCGTTGGGGTTCCCCTTTAAGTCCATTCCAGGCGGCAGAGCCCGCGACGTCTCCGTCGCGGGCCCCGCCTGCCTGCACACGCGCTCGAAATGAGCAGACTTCCCTCCGAGCGGGAACAGTTTGCTCATTTCGAAAGTAGCCCACACACGGGCGGACTGTTCGCTCAAACCAAGTTTCAGCGGACAGTTTTTCGGAATTTCCGAAAAACTTTGTTCGTCAAACTGTCCGCTGAAACTGTCTGCTGAAGCCCCACACACGAGCGGACTGTCCGCTGAAACACTGTTCAGCGGACAAAGTTGAGCCAACAGTCCGCCCGTGTGTACGCGGCCTCACAGTTTGAATGACAATTACTCAGTCATCCTACACTGTATCCATATGAAACTTGCTTCCTTTTTTCCACACAAATAGAGCTTTCTTTTGGTGGTATTTAATCACTAGTGGGTTTTTTATTTTTTGTGCTATAAATAAAATAAAACGTAAATTTTGTGAAAAAAATGCCCTTTTCTTTGTTTCTGTCATAAAGTTTTGCTAATTAGTAATTTTTCTTCATACATTTTGGCCAAAATTTATACTGCTACATATCTTTGGTAAAAATAACCCACATTAGTGTATATTATTTGGTCTTTGTGAAAGTTATAGAGTCTACAAACTATGGTGCCAATCACTGAAAATTGATCACATCTGATCAGGCCTTCAGTACATCAGGTGTACCTCATTTCTTGAGACACTAACAAGTCAGGAAAGTACAAATACCCCCCAAATGACCCCTTTTTACAAAGTAGACATTCCAAGGTATTAAGTAAGTAGCATGGTGAGTTTTTTTAAGTTGTCATTTTTTCCCACAATTCTTTGCAAAATGAAGATTTTTTTTATTATTGTTTTTTTTTTTACAAAATTGTCATATTATCCGGTTATTTCTCACACACAGCATATGCATACAACAAATTACACCCCAAAATACATTCTGCTACTCTTCCCGAGTACGGCGATACCACATGTGTGAGACTTTTACACAGGGTGGCCACATACAGAGCACCAACATTGAAGTAGTACCTTCAGACGTTCTACGAGCAAAAATGACGCATCTCATTCCTCAACCACCTATTACACTTTTGAAGGCCCTGGAGTACCAGGACAATGGAATTTCCCATAAAATTTTGGAAAGCAAACACCCCAACGTATAATTTGTGAGGCATAATGATTCTTTTGAACGGTTCATTTTTTTCCAGAAGTTTATGGAATATGTGGAAAAAAATTAAAACGCATTTTTTTTTTTTTACACAAAATTGTCAATTTATAAGATATTTCTAACACATAGCATGTATATAGCAAAAATTACACCCCAAAATACATTCTGCTACTCCTCCCGAGTATGGCGATAACACAGCCTGGCCACATAGAGAGGCCGAACATTGAAGTAGTACGTTCAGGCGTTCTAGGAGCATAAATGACACATCTCATTTCGTTCCTACCCAACACACTTTTGAAGATCCTGGACCACCAGGACAGTGAAATTACCCACAAAATGACCCCATACCCCAACGTATATTCTATGAGACATGGGCTGCAAATAGGTACTCGGGTACTCTGATGGCCTGGTGACAGGTACTCTGATGGCTTGGTGACTGGTATTTGGGTACTCTGATGGGCCGTGACAGGTACTCGGGTACTCTGATGGGCCGTGACAGGTACTCGGGTACTCTGATGGGCCGTGACAGGTACTCGGGTACTCAGATGAACTGTGACAGTTACTCGGGTACTCAGATGGGCTGTGACAGGTACTCAAATACTCTAATGGACTGTGACAGGTACTCTGATGGACTGTGAGTGACAGGTACTATGAGGGGTGGTGACAGGTCCTCTTTATTGGGGGGGGGAATCAGTGTGATTGGTGTACACTGAGCGGTAACGAGATGTTACTGCAATCTCCTCCTCGCACACGATCGGTGTGTGAGGAGGAAAACCCGGTAACATCTCGTTACCGCGGTTTGTTTACATTTTTGTGATCGGCTGTGAAAGGATCACAGCCGATCACGTGGGTAAACAGATGGCCAATGGCTGTTTACCAGTGTCGGTGACGAGCAGTGTTCCCGGGGAACACGCCGCCACCGAGGTGCACACGCAGCGCGCTCACGATCGCGCGCATGCGCCATGCAAAGTCGGGGTGTGACCATCTGTGATCGGCCGTGACTTCATCATGGCCGATCATGTGGTAAACAGCCATAACCAAAATCTCCGTGACACGCCGCCACCGAAGAAACAGGGATGCGCGCGCACGATCGCGTGCATTCCCTGTTTAAACGGAGGGCCGTCATATGACGGCCTCCCACCGCAATAGGTGCGCCGCCTGGCCGTCATTTGACAGCCGGTGGTCAGCAACTAGTTAATAGCATCCCAGTCTTAGTCCGTAGGGATCAATATTGAGTTGGCCCACCATTTGCAGCTATAACAGCTTCAAATCTTCTGGGAAGGCCGTCCACAAGGTTTAGGAGTGTGTCTATGGGAATGTTTGAATATTCTTCCAGAAGCACAATTGTGAGGTCAGACATTGATGTTTAAAGAGAAGGCCTGACTCACAGTTTCTGCTCTAATTCATTCCAAAGGTGTTCTATCGGGTTGAGGTCAGGACTCTGTGCAGGCCAGCCAAGTTCCTCCACCCAAAACTCGCTCATCCATGTCTTTATGGACCTTGCTTTGTGCACTGGTGCGCAGTCATGTTGGAACAGGAAGGGTCCGTCCCCAAACTGTTCCCACAAAGTTGGGAGCATGAAATTATCCAAAATACCTTTGTATGCTGACGCTTTAAGCTTTCCCTTCATTGGAACTAAGGGGCCAAACCCAACCCCTGAAAAACAACCCCACACCATAATCCCCCCTCCACCAAATGATTTGGACCAGTACATAAAGAAAGGTCCATAAAGACATGGAAGAGCAAGTTTGGGGTGGAGGAACTTGACTGGCCTGCACAGAGTCCTGACCTCAACCCAAAAGAACACCTTTGGGATGAATTAGAGTGGAAATTATGAGCCAAGCCTTCTTGTTCAACATCAGTGCCTGACCTCACAAATGCGCTTCTGCAAGAATGGTCAAACATTCCCATAGACCAGTGATGGCGAACCTTGGCACCCCAGATGTTTTGAAACTACATTTCCCATGATGCTTCACTACACTGCAGAGTGCATGAGCATCATGGGAAATGTAGTTCCAAAACATCTGGGGTGCCAAGGGTCACCATCACTGCCATAGACACACTCCTAAACCTTGTGGACGGCCTTCCCAGAAGAGTTGAAGCTGTTTTAGCTGCAAAGGGTGGGCCAACTCAGTATTGAACCCTACGGACTAAGACTGGGATACCATTAAAGTTCATGTGTGTGTAAGCCCTTGTACACACGGACATTCCGACAACCAAATCCGTCTGATTTTTTTTAGACGGATTTTGTCCGAAACTGTTGCATACACGCGATCGGACAAAGTTGTCGGAAACAGCACACATTATGGCTCACTGTTATTTTATAGAGGTTACAGCACATGACTTCTGCTTGTTTATTGGTTGCTAGAGATAACTGTACATCAATACTGCTCACTGATTGATTGCTAGAGGTTACTGAACACCTATACCACTCACTAATTGGTCGTTAGAGGTTACGGCACATTATTACTGCTCACTGATTGGTTGCAAGAGGTTAGTGCACAGCATTACTGCTCACTGATTGGTTGCTAAAGGTTACAGCACATCATCTCTTCACTGCCTGCCTCCATATTCATATGCACCAAAATTCAGGGTGCTCTGGCACAATGTTATTTTGAAAAAAGGGTTCCACCTCCAATTTTCTTACTTTTGCAGAACAGGCTGATGTTCAGCTTAATGACCACAGTTGCAGGCAGGACTTTCAAGCATGCCCCTTTACCTACCCAGTGGGCAGCATTCAACAGAAGTAATGGTGGATGTGACCTCAGAGGGACAGGATGTACATATGAATTCTGCCTCTATTTACATATCAATGCCGCAGTCCACGACTATTTACATATTACTGCCGCCACTATTTACATTTCAATGCAGGTTATTTACATGTAAACACAGGGTCTGCAGGTGAGTCATCTGTACATGGCAATAGGGCAGATCTGGGCAGCAGCAGCAGAATTTTACACTGAGATATCGGCACACAGCACGGGACTAAAATAGGGAAAAGGGAATTTAAACTGGCATAGTTGGCAAGTATGAGGCAGCTGCTTTGAGCCCCACTACAATGATGGGGCCCAGGGCAGCTGCCCCTTTTGCCCTGCCTTAAAAAACGGCCCTGGCATGGAGCACAAGTGGCCAGCATTTGAGGCCATTCGTAAGTAGGAGTTGTTTGTAACTCAGGTGTTCGAAACTCGGGGACTGCCTGTAATGGGTTGGAAGAGGCAGATCTTTGGTCTGAATATTTATGTGGTCTGAGCCAGTCCATGGGGGAGAATGCCCAGTGGCTGAGGGGTGAATTTAGGCCGCGTAGACACGAGCGAAAATTCCGCCAGCAAAAGTCTCATGAGAGCTTTTGGTCCGAAAATGCGACCATGTGTAGGCTCCATTAGGCTTTTGCTGGCAGAATTCCGGCCAGCAAAAGATTGAGAGCAGATTTCCGATCGTCTGTACCAGTCCCGTCGCACAAGATTCATACACACGCTCGGAAACAATTCGACTCATTCTGGGAAATATTGAACTTCATTTTCTCGGCTTGCCGTAGTGTTGTACATCACCACGTTCTTGACGGTCGAAAGTTCAGCGAACTTTTGTCTGACCGTGTGTATGCAAGACAAGCTTGAGCGGAATTCCGTCGGAAAAAAACATCCAAGATTTTTCCAATGGAAATTCCACTTGTGTGTATGGGGCATAATAGTTTGAGGCCTGGGGCAGCAGGGTTCTGGTCCAGGAGGAGAAGATACCAGCATGGATGTCATAAACCATAAGAATAATGAAGGTCCCCCCTCTACTGATAATTTACTTTTGTGCTCCATGTATTTCACTAATAAGTACATTTAGGGCAATTGTCTGCAATCTAAGGCAGTGGTTACATTGCCCAAATGTGGTCTTTACTTCCTTTTTTCCTGCCCTTGGGGAACTATTACTCCCACTGATACAGTACACTATTAAGCCTCATACACACGATAGGACTTTGTACAAACTTTCCCTTGGATTTTTGTACAAAGGGCGTCGGCCCTGAACTTGTATTGCATACACACAGCAGGACTTTTTCAGCCAACTTTCACCAAACCACGTGGTTTTTCTGCTCTTTACCGCCACCTTTGGTCAACTTCTGTATTGTTGTCTGATCTTTTGCATTGGTTCTGAGCATGCCTGTTTGCACTTTGTACAAAAGTCCTATGGTTTTCTGTACACACGATCAGACTTTGCTCCATCGGACTTTTGTTGCCAGAAAGTTTGTCCGTTCGCACAGCCAACAAAAGTCCGATGAAAACCAAAAAAGTTTGTCCGATGGAGCGTACACACAGTCGGATGTTGCTCCAAAACAGCTAATTTGCATGTTTGTTGTCAAAAAGTCTGATCGTGTGTATGGGCCTTTACAGTGCCTTGCGAAAGTATTCGGCCCCCTTGAAATTTTCAACATTTTGCCACATTTCAGGCTTCAAACATAAAGATATAAAATTTTAATTTTTTGTGAAGAATCACCAACAAGTGGGACACAATTGTGAAGTGGAACGAAATCTATTGGATATTTTAAACTTTTTTAGCAAATAAAAAACTGAAAAGTGGTGCGTGCAAAATTATTCGGCCCCTTTACTTTCAGTGCAGCAAACTCACTCCAGAAGTTCAGCGAGGATCTCTGAATGATCCAATGTTGTCCTAAATGACTGATGGTGATAAATAGAATCCACCTGTGTGTAATCAAGTCTCTGTATAAATGCACCTGCTCTGTGATAGTCTCAGGGTTCTGTTGAAAGCGCAGAGAGCATCATGAAGACCAAGGAACACACCAGGCAGGTCCATAATACTGTTGTGGAGAAGTTTAAAGCCGGATTTGGAAACAAAAAGATTTCCCAAGCTTTAAACATCCCAAGGAGCACTGTGCAAGCGATCATTTTGAAATGGAAGGAGTATCAGACCACTGCAAATCTACCAAGACCTGGCCGTCCCTCTAAACTTTCAGCTCAGACAAGAAGACTGATCAGAGATGCAGCCAAGAGGCCCATGATCACTCTGGATGAACTGCAGAGAACTACAGCTGAGGTGGGAGAGTCTGTCCATAGGACAACAATCAGTCGTACACTGCACAAATCTGGCCTTTTTGGAAGAGTGGCAAGAAGAAAGCCATTTCTCAAAGATATCCATAAAAAGTCTGGTCTAAAGTTTGCCACAAACCACCTGGGAGACACACCAAACATGTGGAAGAAGGTGCTCTGGTCAGATGAAACCAAAATCCAACTTTTTGCCCACAATGCAAAACGATTTGTTTGGCGTAAAAGCAACACAGCTCATCACCATCAACACACCATCCCCACTGTCAAACATGGTGGTGGCAGCATCATGGTTTGGGCCTGCTTTTCTTCAGCAGGGACAGGGAAGATGGTTAAAATTGAGGGGAAGATGGATGCAGCCAAATACAGGACCATTCTGGATGAAAACCTGTTGGAGTCTGCAAAAGACCTGAAACTGGGACGGAGATTTATCTTCCAACAAGACAATGATCCCAAACATACAGCAAATTCTACAAAGGAATGGTTCACAAATAAACGTATCCAGGTGTTAGAATGGCCAAGTCAAAGTCCAGACCTGAATCCAATCGAGAATCTGTGGAAAGAGCTGAAAACTGCTGTTCACAAATGCTCTCCATCCAACCTCACTGAGCTCGAGCTGTTTTGCAAGGAAGAATGGGCAAGAGTATGTCTCTGGGGTATGTCTCTATCAGTTTTTCACATCTTTTCCAAAAATACAACACAAATACATTACAACACATGGCATCACTTCCGATATTTTTTTCTGGCCTACGAGAGTTTTCGGAAACTTTAGTAACCTATTCAATTTCTACTCGCGAAAAGTGTACTCACTTTTTTCATATACTGCATATGTACTGTATACGGTCAGCAAGCGGTTAAGGTAAAAAAACCTTTCTTAGTGCCCCCCCCATACTTTTTTATACACACCTGAGCTCTCTCTTCTCCTCCCTCCTAATAGGCAGCAGAGCAAGTGAGGAGGGAGCGGGGGGGAGGGGTGGGGCGGAGAAGTGCTCTGTGTGTCAATAGACAGTGTAAAGAACTCTTTATTAGTGATGGACGAACTTCCGACGGGACGTTTCGCGAACGCGAAACGCGAACGGACACAAACGTTCGCGAAAACGACCGTTCGCCGCGGGCTCCATTGACTTCAATGGGAGGCGAATTTCGCAAACCTTTAGGTCGAATTTGCGGCCACGGGGTAATTATTAGGGGGTAGCACGTAGTCCCACCACCTGGACAATAGCATAATACATGTATGAGGTGAATTTGGGATCGATAACTACAAGCATTTTTTTTTTATTTGGGAAATTGTTCTGACAATTCAGGACTATGGAGCTAATGAAGGCAATGGAGGAGAGGGAAGGTCAGGGACCAGGGTAGGCAAACAAGAGGGTGCAGGAGATACAGAGCACTGACAGCAGCACCGTAATACAGAGCACTGACATCAGCACCGTGACATACAGCGCTGACAGCAGCTCCGTGACATACAGCGCTGACAGCAGCTCCGTGACATACAGCGCTGACAGCAGCTCCGTGACATACAGCGCTGACAGCAGCTCCGTGACATACAGCGCTGACAGCAGCTCCGTGACATACAGCGCTGACAGCAGCACCGTGACATACAGCGCTGACAGCAGCTCCGTGACATACAGCGCTGACAGCAGCTCCGTGACATACAGCGCTGACAGCAGCTCCGTGACATACAGCACTGACAGCAGCTCCGTGACATACAGCGCTGACAGCAGCTCCGTGACATACAGCGCTGACAGCAGCACCGTGACATACAGCGCTGACAGCAGCTCCGTGACATACAGCGCTGACAGCAGCTCCGTGACATACAGCGCTGACAGCAGCTCCGTGACATACAGCGCTGACAGCAGCTCCGTGACATACAGCGCTGACAGCAGCTCCGTGACATACAGCGCTGACAGCAGCACCGTGACATACAGCGCTGACAGCAGCTCCGTGACATACAGCGCTGACAGCAGCTCCGTGACATACAGCGCTGACAGCAGCTCCGTGACATACAGCACTGACAGCAGCTCCGTGACATACAGCGCTGACAGCAGCTCCGTGACATACAGCGCTGACAGCAGCACCGTGACATACAGCGCTGACAGCAGCTCCGTGACATACAGCGCTGACAGCAGCTCCGTGACATACAGCGCTGACAGCAGCTCCGTGACATACAGCGCTGACAGCAGCTCCGTGACATACAGCGCTGACAGCAGCTCCGTGACATACAGCGCTGACAGCAGCTCCGTGACATACAGCGCTGACAGCAGCTCCGTGACATACAGCGCTGACAGCAGCTCCGTGACATACAGCGCTGACAGCAGCTCCGTGACATACAGCGCTGACAGCAGCTCCGTGACATACAGCGCTGACAGCAGCTCCGTGACATACAGCGCTGACAGCAGCTCCGTGACATACAGCGCTGACAGCAGCACCGTAAGCAGCCCCAGGAGGAAGTCAGCACAGCACAGGGATGGTGTGATCCCCTCATAATAAGAACCCCCAGGAGGAAGTCAGCACAGCACAGGGATGGTGGGAGCCCCTCATAATAAGAACACCCAGGAGGAAGTCAGCACAGCACAGGGATGGTGGGAACCCCTCATAATAAGCAGCCCCAGTAGAAATATGACACCGCTCAACCTCTTCAAAGAGGAGGGTAGGGGCATATAGTACGGTGTGCTTTTTTGGGTCAGGGAAGTGAGCCAAATGAATTAAGAAGGTCTGTGTGCTTGATTCCAAAAATTGTTTATAGACATATACATGGTCTACTGATCACATGTGTTGAATTCCTCCGAGATCCATGCCTCATTCATTTTTAGAAATGTGAGGTAGTTAACACTGTGGTGAGCTAGGCGAGTACGCTTATCGGTCACAATCCCCCCTGCTGCGCTGAACGTCCTTTCGGACAGGACACTGGATGAGGGGCAAGCCAACAGTTCGATTGCAAATTGGGCAAGCTCTGGCCAGAGGTCAAGCCTGCCCACCCAGTAGTCTAGGGGTTCATCACTCCTCAGAGCGTCCACATCGGCCGTTAACCCAATGTAGTCGGACACCTGACGGTCTAGGCGTTCCCTGATGCTGGATCCGGATGACACCTGTCGATGGGTCGGCTGAAAGAATGACCTCATATCCGAAGTCACCAACACATCTTCAAACCGGCCTCTTCTTGCAGGCGCTGTTGGATTGGTACCCGCAAATCCTTCTCTGGGAGTGGGAATTGCTCCTCTGCCAGCGCACGCAAAAGCAGAATGCAGCATTTCTCGAAGCAAGGCCTGGAAGTGCTGCATTCTGACAGCCCTCTGCGACGGCGGTAACATTTCCGCCATTTTGTGTTTGTACCGGGGGTCTAAGTACGTTGCCACCCAGTACTGGTCCTTGACCCTCATGCTTTTTATACGGGGGTCCCTATTAAAACACTGGAGCATGAAGGCCCCCATTTGCACTAAAGTGGAAGCGGTGTGGTGGCCTGGCTCCTGCTCATCATCCAGGATAATGTCGTCCTCTTCATTCTCCTCTCCCCATCCTCGCACAACAGGGATCCCAGAAAGGTTTAAAGCATGCTCTTCTTGCTCCTGCTCATCCGCCCCGGCACCATCCTCCTCTGACTCCTCATCAGACTCCTGTTGTTGACTTGTCTCAGATAGAGTAGCCCCCCCTGGGAATTCATCCAGCATTGCGACTTCCTCATCTTCCCGCTCCTGCTCCTCCACAGCCTGATCAATGACACGACGCAATGCACGCTCCAGAAAGAAGGCATAAGGTACCATGTCACTGATGGCGCCATGGCTGCGACTGACCAGTTTGGTGATCTCCTCAAATGGCCGCAGAAGTCTGCATGTGTCGCGCATGAGCAGCCACTGGCGCGGTGAAAAAAAACCCAGCTCCCCAGAACCGTTTCTTTCGCAGAGTTCATACAGGTAGACGTTAACTGCACGTTTCTGCTGGAGCAGCCTATCAAGCATATAGAAGGTTGAGTTCCATCGCGTCGGGCAATCGCAAATAAGACGTCTGACCGGCAGATGGTGTCGCCGCTGAATGTCAGCAAGGCGAGCCATGGCCGTGTAAGATCTTCTGAAATGGGCCGAGATTTTCCTTGCCTGCCGCAAGATGTCCTGGACCCCAGGGTATTTGACAAGGAATCGCTGCACGACCAAGTTTAAGACGTGTGCCATGCACGGCACGTGCGTGATTTTGCCCTGTTTCAATGCGCTAAGCAGATTGGCACCGTTGTCACACACCACTTTACCAACTGTCAAATTGAGCGGTGTTAGCCACTCATCTGCCTGTGAACGCAAAGCTGAAAGGAGTGCCGGGCCAGTGTGGCTCTTTGCTTCCAGGCACAACAGACGCAGCACGGCATGGCAACGTCTCACCTGGCATGTGGAATAGGTTCTGGGGAGCTTGGGCGGTGCAGTGGAAGAGACGCTAGCAGCGGAAAAGGAGGAGGCAGCTGAGGAGGAGAGGGAGGAGGATGGAGTAGGAGGAGGAGAAGAAGAGTCAGGCCTGCATGCAATCCGTGGCGGTAAAACCAAATCTACACGGGTGCCACGGGTTACATGCTTGACGGCCGTCAGAAGGTTCACCCAGTGGGCAGTAAAACTGATATACCTTCCCTGCCCGTGTTTGCTAGACCACGTGTCTGTGGTCAGATGTATCTTGGCACCGACACTGTGTGCCAGAGATACATTCACTTGCCGCTGAACATGGCCATATAGCTCTGGGATGCCCTTCTCTGAGAAATACTTCCTTCCTGGGACCTTCCATTGTGGTGTTCCAATGGCCACAAATTTGCGAAAGGCCTCCGAGTCCACCAGTTTATATGGCAGTAGTTGGCGGGCTATGAGTTCTGACAAGCCAGCCGCCAACCGTTGGGCAAGAGGGTTATCCGGCGTCATCATTTTTTTACGCTCAAACATTAGGCCCACGGAAGCCTGCCTTTTTGCAGAAAAATGTGAGCTTGGCGTGATGGAAGGTGGAGTGGAGGACAATTGTGAGGAGAGAGGAGAAGGAGAAGTAGAAGACGAGGCTGGACGGTGAGAGCCTGCAGTGTGGCTTTGTGTGTTCCGTTGCTCCCACTGGGCTCGGTGATGGCTGCTCATGTGCCTTCTTAAGGCGGTCGTCCCTAGGTGAGTATTGGGCTTACCGCGACTAACGCGTTGACTGCAAAGATTGCAGATGGCAACGCTATTGTCAGCAGCGGACACGTTAAAAAAAGCCCACACTGCGGAGCCATGTGCCGGTGTCCTGGGAGCGCCAGATGTGACCGTACATGGTCGATGACTCGCTCCTGATACATTTGCAGTCTGCTTTGTCCCTGCTGTGCAATGTAAGTCATTGCTGCTTCTCCTCCCTATCTGCTGGTCCATATCTCCCTCTGAACTCCCCTCCTCTTCCTCTCTTGTGGGCACCCACGTGACATCACTAGACACGTCATCATCAACGTCACCTTCCCCACCGCTATAAGTAGAGTAGGCAGCAACACCGGGGACCAACCTCCTCCTTGGGCTGATCTGGGTACTGGCGTCAGACTGCTGAGTAGCGCTTGTTGCTACCTCCTCTTCCTGATCCAATACCAAGAGTGGCTGCGCATCAGAAATGTCCTCTTGATATGGATCGGAAAATAATTCCAGTGACTCAAGCGGAAGGTATGTGGTGGTGGTGGTGGTGGTCGTGTTGTTGGTGGTAGTGTCTTTGGGGGTGCACATAGCAGAGAGTGAAGAAGAGGGTGCAGATCGAGAGGATGAGGAGGGTGCAGAAGAGTAAGGCTGAGCGAGCCACTCAACCAAGTCTGGTGCATCCTTTAAAGTAATTGAACGCACCTTCTGCAACTTCCCACTTTGGCTCAAGCCTGTTGCTCCTGCCCTACCCCTACCACCCCTGCGGAAGGGCCTGCCTCTTCCTCTGCATGTCATTTTTTAAATGACCCTGTGACAAAACTCTTAGTCCCTATACCGCTGAAGGACTGCTGCAGTATAGGTGAGCGGTCAGCAGTGGTGCACGTCAACCCTATCTATTGTGGACCTATAGCGGTCCTTACAGAACAGCAGACTGTACCGCACTCAAGCCTATGTACCGTAGCACCCTATACCAAGTTACCAGTCCTTATAAGAACTTTTGTGGACCAAGCAGGTTGTGTATTAGTGTTTAGCAGACTGTACGTCAGTCCCTATACCGCTGAAGGACTGCTGCAGTATAGGGCAGCGGTCAGCAGTGGTGCACGTCAACCCTATCTATTGTGGACCGATAGCGGTCCTTACAGAACAGCAGACTGTACCGCACTCAAGCCTATGTACCGTAGCACCCTATACCAAGTTACCAGTCCTTATAAGAACTTTTGTGGACCAAGCAGGTTGTGTATTAGTGTTTAGCAGACTGTACGTCAGTCCCTATACCGCTGAAGGACTGCTGCAGTATAGGGCAGCGGTCAGCAGTGGTGCACGTCAACCCTATCTATTGTGGACCGATAGCGGTCCTTACAGAACAGCAGACTGTACCGCACTCAAGCCTATGTACCGTAGCACCCTATACCAAGTTACCAGTCCTTATAAGAACTTTTGTGGAACAAGCAGGTTGTGTGTTAGTGATTAGCAGACTGTACGTCAGTCCCTATACCAATGAAGGACTGCTGCAGTATAGGGCAGCGGTCAGCAGTAGTGCACGGCAACCCTATGTATTGTGGACCGATAGCGGTCCTTACAGAACAGCAGACTGTACCGCACTCAAGCCTATGTACCGTAGCACCCTATACCAAGTTACCAGTCCTTATAAGAACTTTTGTGGACCAAGCAGGTTGTGTATTAGTGTTTAGCAGACTGTACGTCAGTCCCTATACCGCTGAAGGACTGCTGCAGTATAGGGCAGCGGTCAGCAGTGGTGCACGTCAACCCTATGTATTGTGGACCGATAGCGGTCCTTACAGAACAGCAGACTGTAACGCACTCAGGCCTATGTACCGTAGCACCCTATACCAAGTTACCAGTCCTTATAAGAACTTTTGTGGACCAAGCAGGTTGTGTGTTAGTGATTAGCAGACTGTACGTCAGTCCCTATACCAATGAAGGACTGCTGCAGTATAGGGCAGCGGTCAGCAGTAGTGCACGGCAACCCTATGTATTGTGGACCGATAGCGGTCCTTACAGAACAGCAGACTGTAACGCACTCAGGCCTATGTACCGTAGCACCCTATACCAAGTTACCAGTCCTTATAAAAACTTTTGTGGACCAAGCAGGTTGTGTGTTAGTGTTTAGCAGACTGTGCGTCAGTCCCTATACCGCTGAAGGACTGCTGCAGTATAGGGCAGCGGTCAGCAGTGGTGCACGTCAACCCTATCTATTGTGGACCGATAGCGGTCCTTACAGAACAGCAGACTGTACCGCACTCAAGCCTATGTACCGTAGCACCCTATACCAAGTTACCAGTCCTTATAAGAACTTTTGTGGACCAAGCAGGTTGTGTATTAGTGTTTAGCAGACTGTACGTCAGTCCCTATACCGCTGAAGGACTGCTGCAGTATAGGGCAGCGGTCAGCAGTGGTGCACGTCAACCCTATGTATTGTGGACCGATAGCGGTCCTTACAGAACAGCAGACTGTAACGCACTCAGGCCTATGTACCGTAGCACCCTATACCAAGTTACCAGTCCTTATAAGAACTTTTGTGGACCAAGCAGGTTGTGTGTTAGTGATTAGCAGACTGTACGTCAGTCCCTATACCAATGAAGGACTGCTGCAGTATAGGGCAGCGGTCAGCAGTAGTGCACGGCAACCCTATGTATTGTGGACCGATAGCGGTCCTTACAGAACAGCAGACTGTACTGCACTCAGGCCTATGTACCGTAGCACCCTATACCAAGTTACCAGTCCTTATAAAAACTTTTGTGGACCAAGCAGGTTGTGTGTTAGTGTTTAGCAGACTGTGCGTCAGTCCCTATACCGCTGAAGGACTGCTGCAGTATAGGGCAGCGGTCAGCAGTAGTGCACGGCAACCCTATGTATTGTGGACCGATAGCGGTCCTTACAGAACAGCAGACTGTAACGCACTCAGGCCTATGTACCGTAGCACCCTATACCAAGTTACCAGTCCTTATAAGAACTTTTGTGGACCAAGCAGGTTGTGTGTTAGTGATTAGCAGACTGTACGTCAGTCCCTATACCAATGAAGGACTGCTGCAGTATAGGGCAGCGGTCAGCAGTAGTGCACGGCAACCCTATGTATTGTGGACCGATAGCGGTCCTTACAGAACAGCAGACTGTACCGCACCCAAGCCTATGTACCGTAGCACCCTAGACAGACCAAGTTACCAGTCCTGATAAAGAGCTTTGTGGAACAAGTGAGTTGTGAATGATTAGCAGACTGCAGCAGAAGGGCAGCAGTCAAGTATAATATTCTTTCTATATTTGGAAGAAAGAATATTATACGTGTACAAGCCTATTACCGTACCACTGATACCAGTCCTGAAAAGAACCTTTGTGGAACTAATAGTAACAGCAAGTCTTTAAAATTATCCTCACTGCCTGACACACTGCTTCCTGCCTGTCCCTATACAAATTGGCAAAAAAGAGTAGGCTGGAACGATTAGCTGGAACAGCTCTTTTGTGGACCTGATAGTAACAGCTAATGATGATGATGATGATGATGATGAAGAAAGACTAATCTGGCTGAGCTGTCCCTAAAATAGCAGCATACAGCGCTCTGTCCCTTTATCTAAACTGACAAAAGAAACTCAGGCTGCTGACCTAACACCTATACCAGTCCTGAAAAGAACTTTTGTGTACCAAATAGCTAGCGTTTTCTCTGTCCCTACTCCACACAGGATCCTTTCCCTACAGTGACAGAAGAAAGAATGTAAAATGGCCACCGGATCGGGTGTATTTATAGGTTAGGGGGAATGTCCAAGTGTCCATGAGCTGTCATGTCTCAATTGGTTGTCCTGTAACACATGATAAACGTGTCACGAAAGGTTAAAGTTCTTGTATACATTAAACACGTAAGTCCGCCGGGGCGAACGACGGAAAAAGGCGTTCGAACCCGCGGACGGCGAAAGTCGGAAATTCGCCGCGAAACGACCGCCGGGCGAACCGTTCGGCCATCACTACTCTTTATGGCCTTGGAGGACCTGAGCGATGTCATGAAATCAATTCCGGTTCAGGCTGGAATTAGATATATATATATATTTTTTTTGATCTTTTGCTTTTAACAGTAAAGGAGAGAGGTGAGGTCTTTTTGACCGCAGATCTCTCCATAAAGAGGACCTGTCATCCATTATTTCATATTTGAAGGGATGTTTACATTTCTTGTAACAGGAATAAAAGTGATAAAAAAATAAAATAAAATAAAAAAAGGGACACTGTAAAAATAAGAAGTAAAATTAATCAAATTTAAAATTATAGCGCCCCCCCACCCCTCCGTGCTCGCGCGCAGAAGCGAACGCATACGTAAGTCACACACGCATATGTAAACCTTGTTCGCACCACACATGTGAGGTATTGTCGCGAACGTTAGAGCGAGAGCAATAATTCTAGTACCAGAGCTCCTCTGTAACTCTCTAAATAGGTAACCTGTAAACAAAATGTGAAAGCTCCACCTATGGAAATTTTTAAAGAAGAAATGAAGAGCACTCACATAATTTTTAATAAAAACATCTTTGCCATTCTGAAGCTTCCCTCCAACCACTTTGCATATTATTTTATATATACTGTGATTTTGTACTTGCCAAATCTCCCTCCACTGAGTCTGGCTGCAGCCATTTTAACTGTGGGCAGCTGAAGCTGCTGCCTGTTCACTTCCTGGATTTACACAGACACGCAGAGGCACGCCTCCAGCTCTGCAGCTTTCATTGGCCCTCTTATGACTCATTCCCCCTCCCTTCCTGGCAAACTACTACTAGAGTGAGAGAGAGAGAGCTGTGCATGATGTCATGAGCCTAGGCTTTTTACTAGACAAGAAACAGAAAGTGGGCTGTATAAGGTATTTACTGGAAAATATATATATATATATTTTTTTTTTTACTATTCAAAGTTTAAACAACAACAAGGGCAGAAGATTTAATAGATGGAAAGATAAAAAAATCACGGAAGTTCTGCTTTAACCACTTAAAGCGGAGTTCCGCCTAAAAATGGAACTTCTGCTCATTTGTCTCCTCTCCCCCTCCGGTGCCACAATTGACACCTTTTGGGGGGGGAGGGGGGAAAGCATACCCGTCTTTGACAGGTATCCTGTTCCCACTTTCGTGAGTCCGGGCCGCGGACCGTGACATCGCCGCGGGGCTCTCTCCTCCTCTCCCTGTCGCCGGGCCAGTAGAAGAGAGGTGCGGGGCCTTGCCCAAGCGCAGTAGGGTTCCCAGCGTGAAGCCGTAAGGCTACCCTGCAGGGAACCCTTGCCCGCAATGGCGGCGGCAGCACCCGGCAGCTGGACACCAGGACAGGTAAGAGTCCTATTGTTAAAAGGCAGAAGCTAAAAACAAAAGAAACAAAGTGCAGCGCTTGGCCACTAAATGTGAATGTGACCTGAAAAAATGTGCAAAAAAATATCAAAAAAGACTGTGAAACCAAATGTACAAATACTGTGAAAAAATATTGTGAAAAAAATCTTATTAAACTCAAGTGTCCAATGAGATAATAAAACAACAAGTTGTGAGTTCAAATGTCCATATGTAAATTAATACAAAAAATATGAGTAATACCCAGTGTATATATAAAGTGGAAATAACTAGAGCTTGTTTATTCAATTAAATATTACTTGACCATGTGGACCCTTCACCTCTAAGCACCACTAATAGATGGAGGCTTACCAGATCCCCAGTGACCCCCCTGTTAGGGGAGGTCAAACTGCACAAATTGGATTACAGATCACATAGACGTCCCAATAACCAGATGCCGGAGATTGTACTGCATGCGCAGTACACAGCGGACACTATCCGATGGGGGACCATATATGGGGGACACCGGCCGCGCCATCACACACAGCCCCTCCCCCTTGTCTGGGCACTTTGATAGACAGATCAGGATTGGACGGATGATCTGTCTATCAAAGTGCCCGGACAAAGGAGAAGGGACTGTGTGTGACGGCGCGGCTGGGAACACACAGCTATTGAAATGAAAGCTGTGATGTTCCCGGCCCTGTGATCAAACAGGCGGCGGAGGCGGCTCTCTTCCCTTCACAGGCTGGCTGCAATATGGGGCACACTGGCTACACTATGGGGCACACTGGCTGCACTATGGGGCACACTGGCTGCACTATGGGGCACACTGGCTGCAATATGGGGCACACTGGCTGCAATGGGGGACACCTCCTGTACCACGTCCTCTGTCTCTGACCATCTCCTGTACCACGTCCTCTGTCTCTGACCATCTCCTGTACCATGTCCCCAGTCTGACCATCTTCTGTACCATGTCCCCAGTCTCTGACCATCTCCTGTATAAAAATATTTTTCTTTAAATATGTTTCGGTATCGGTTTTGGTTTTCGGCCTAGTGTATTTTTCATTTTCGGTATCGATTTCGGCACCAAAAAAAACATTTCGGTGCACCCCTAGGATATATATATATATGTATACATATATATATATATATACATATATATATATATATATATATATATATATATATATATATATAATATAGATCCTACATATATATATATTTATTGTTTATTTTTTTATTTCTATTTTTATAAAATGTTTTTCTTTCAAAGAAAATTGTGCATGGCGGTCACCGTTTCACAAGCATGCACAATTTTAAAGCTTGACATGTTTGGTATCTATTTACTTACTTTGTGTAACAACAACTTTCACATTTAAAAACAAATGGATATATATATATATATATATATATATATATATATATATATATATATATATATATATATATATATTGTTTCTTTTATTTTTATTGAATAAAGTGTATTTAAAAAAATAAATAAATGCGTGTGGTGGTCCAGAAGTGGTTAAGTACCGTCGTTTGTCACCATTTCACAAGTGTGCACAATTTTAGAGCTTGACATGTTACTTGATATATATATATATATATTTTTTTTATTATTATTATTTTATTATTATTTTTTTATTTATTTTTTATCGAATAAAGTGTATTTTTTTTTTTTAAACTGTGTTTGCAAAAATGCTGCGTAAATACAGTGTGACATAAAATATTTTAACGATCATCCATTTTATTCTCTATGGTCTCTAACTAAAAAAAAAAAACGTATAATGTTTGTGGGTTATTAAGTAATTTTCTAGCAAAAAACGTATAATTTACACTTGTAAACAAAAAGAGACAGAAAAAGGCCTGGTCGGCAAGGTCATTGGTGTGATTAAGCAGGAAGAAAGGGGCCACACATTCCTCAGTGTATCCCGTGTATAACGTCCCTTGTTATCCCAGGTTTATAGTTTCAGTTAATTTCTTGTGAACTTCGCTGTGTTGAGCAACAAGTTCTATAGGCAGTTACAGGGTGACTCAGCGAGCGCGTCCGAGCACCAATCATACCGCAAGCCTGAGCAAAAAATAGTACCCAGTGCTGCTCTCGTCTTCTCTATACATCCTGTTTGTACACAGGACTGTCATTGGTTACACTTTGCAAACCTTGCAACACAGCGAAGCTCAAACACAACCCGATTATAATCACAATGCAGACGCTGCATCGTGATTTTAATGGGGTTGTGTTTGAACTTCCACCAATCACCGTCTGCGTACACACAGGATGTATAGAGAACACGAGTGCAGCACTGGGTACTATTTTTTTTCTCAGACTTGCATCACCTAAACACTGAAAACAAGAGAATTCGATGGGCTCAACCAACGATTTTTACATTTCAAATGTTCAAATAACTTCAATCTTAAAGTTCTTAAAGCGTTACAAAACCCACACCAATCACGTGCCAGCAAAAATGCTGATTTTTTTTTATTTTCCTTGCACCTGATTGGGTATTCTTTGCAAACTGAAACTCAACCTCATTTATTATGCCGCGTACACGCGACCGGACTTTCCGGCAGACTAGGTCCGACGGTCTTCCCGACTGACTTTTGGCAGAGTTACGATGAACTTTCCAAATGAATGGACTTGGCCACACACAATCACACCAAAGTCCAACAGATTCGAACGTGATGACGTACGACTGGACTAGAATAAGGAAGTTCATAGCCAGTAGCCAATAGCTGCCCTCGCGTCGGGTTTCGTCCGTCAGACTAGCACACAGATGAGCGGATTTCTCCATAGGAACTGGGACTGGCGGAGTTTCGGCGGAAAAATTTGCAACATGTTCTATCTCTAAGGTCTGTCAGATTTTTGGACAGCAAAGGTCCGATGGAGCCCACACACGATCGAATTGTCTGACGGATTAGTTCCATCGGACCTTTGCTATTGAAAAGTCCGGTTCGTGTGTACGCGCCATAAGGGCCGGTTCACACTGCGGCGCGAGGCGAGGCGACACGGCTCGCCTCGCCTCGCTCCCGCAAGTTGTCCCCATTGAGTACAATGGAACCGTTCTGAGAGGAGCGACTCGAGTCGCTCCGACTCAGAAAAAAGGTTCCTGTACTACTTCGGGGCGACTTCGGGGGCGACTTGCATTGACTTCTATGCAGAAGTCCTCTGCAAGTCGCCGCTGACCCCCCCTGCAAGTCGCGGCGAGGAAGTCGGAGACGCCTCGCCGCGGCTCGCAGTGTGAACCGGCCCTTAGGCTCTGGAGCAACTGCCCTTTGCCTTTGTCTATTTGTCTTTAGTTAATCAAACCCATTATGTCACTGGGTCAGGTGTACTCTTTTTGTGGACACAGCAAACTACCGGCATTGCCTATCTACATGTTTGGAAGAGCCTATGTGAAACCCAATGTAAAGGCACTGTTGGCCACAGATGATCTTCAGCTTTTACCGGGACCCTTCCGAGGTCACTGGGTCATTACTAAACTTCTCCGTACTATGATGCAAAAATGCTTCCTCATCGTTAAAGAACTGAAGGCAGGACTATTTTTTTTTTTTTGTAAACTGTGGAGAGGGATTAGAACATCTGTTTTTTTTTGTTTTTTGTTTTTTGCTGTCTGTACAGCAAACAGCAGATAGCTGAGTGTAATGTTAGTCCTGAGTGAAGGGAATGGACATCCCCTCCTCTACACAGTCTCATAGGGAAACCTTTTTTTTTTTTTTTTTTAGCTGTCTGTACAGCATAGAGCAGATAGCTGAGTGTAATCTGAGTCTTGAGTGAAGGGAATGGACATCCCCCTCTACACAGTCTCATAGGGAAACCTTTTTTTTTGCTGTCTGTACAGCATAGACCAGATAGCTGAGTGTAATCTGAGTCCTGAGTGAAGGGAATGGACATCCCCCTCTACACAGTCTCATAGGGAAACCTTTTTTTTTTTTTTTTTAGCTGTCTGTACAGCATAGAGCAGATAGCTGAGTGTAATCTGAGTCTTGAGTGAAGGGAATGGACATCCCCCTCTACACAGTCTCATAGGGAAACCTTTTTTTTTGCTGTCTGTACAGCATAGACCAGATAGCTGAGTGTAATCTGAGTCCTGAGTGAAGGGAATGGACATCCCCCTCTACACAGTCTCATAGGGAAACCTTTTTTTTGCTGTCTGTACAGCATAGACCAGATAGCTGAGTGTAATCTGATACCTGAGTGACGAGAATTGACAGGACCACCCCCGCTCTACTCAGTCTCATAGGGAAACATGCACAGAAACCCCCCCCCCCCCCCGCACACGGGGGGTGATTGACAGCCTCATCTGTGCATGTTTCCCATTATCACCGAAAGTTAAAAATGCTTGTGAACCCCTGAAATGAAAAATCCAAAGCCCTGATTGTGATTTCTGTTTGCTATCTGCATGAGTTACATTTGACAATCTATGCCAACACCAGACAATGGGGGGGGGGGGGGTCCCATGTCCCGTCCCCTCACCAGCACACAGCAGATGATTAACAGCCTCAGCTGTGCATGTTTCCCTATGAGACTGTGCAGAAGGGGGGGGGGGGGGGGGTGTGCGTTCCATCCACTCGGGTCTCAGATTACATTTGGCTATTTGTTCAACGTTGTGCAGTGTGTGACATCAGAAAATTCAGCCACAGTGACCCCATGTGGTGGGATGACTATTGCACAACATAACTGAACCAGAATTTGCAGCAGACTTTCAGAATGTTTGCAAAGTAAGTTGATCTGGAGTTACATAGCTCCCAACTGTCCCTGATTTCGAGGAACTGTCCCTAATTTGCAGTAATGTCCCTCTTTCCTCCTCATTTGTCCCTCATTTTGGTCTAATTTATAAAATGTTATATAAAATGCAGTTTTTATCTATCAAAGATGTTTTCCAGTGCTAAACCTTTCATTTGATTTCTGAATGGCTCCATTTGTAAATTCCAAAAGCCAATATAAAAGGAAAAGCGGTGTTTTTTTGTACAATTCTCCTTTAAGGGGGCGTGACAAGGGGTGTGTCCTATGCCTGCATACTTTTGCTGATAGGTGTCCCTCATTCTCATCTCAAAAAGTTGGGAGGTATGGAGTTATGCAATGCAGACTTTCTGCAAATGGAGGGGGTCGTCCCCCACCAGCACACAGCAGATGATTGACAGCCTCAGCTGCGCATGTTTCTCTATGAGACTGTGTAGGGGAGGTGTACATTCCATCCACTCAAGTCTCAGATTACACTTGGCTATTTGTTCAATATTGTGCAGTGTGTGTGACATCAGAAAATTCTGCCACAGTGACCCCCTGTGGTGGGATGACTATATTGCACAACATAACTGAACCAGAATTTGCAGCAGACTAGCTACTCAATGTTGTACAGTGTGTGACATCAGATCCCTGCCCCCTGCCTTCTGAAGCTCAGAAATGCTGTGTATATTCTGTACTTTGAACAGATGTAGAGGAGAGAGGGCTGGAAAAAAAAAAAAGGTACAACGTACGTTGGATTACATTGGAGGATTTATTTCATCTCTGTGAAGAAGCATTTCACTGGGTATAATTGTTTATAACCACTTTAATGTGAAAGAAAATTCCAAATTTTTGGAGTTGTCCTCATGAATAGAAATAGAAGGAAGTCCTTCAATGGGGACACTAGTTCTGGTATTTGGTTTGGCCAAATACGGACATCCCTTTCACATGTACAAAGCCTAAAGACCTGATTGAACGACTTTGGTGTGGATGGGCACAGAGCCCCAACCCAAGATCGCAAGGATACCTTGCCAAAATTTTGTGGCGATGTTGAATTGTAAGCCTGTTAACTTGCCGCACATTTTCACCGGCAAGTTGTACACTTGCAGAGCACTTGAAGCACAAGTTCTAGTTGACACTTTTTCAATTTGTAGCAAATTTGCAAGTCTCTAGCAAGAGCAAAGTTGCAGTGGGGAGTCTACAGCAAGAGCTCTGCAAGCCAACAGCATGGAAATTCAGCCACAGTGACCCCCTGTGGTGGGATGACTATATTGCACAACATAACTGAACCAGAATTTGCAGCAGACTTGCGGAATGTTTGCAAAGAAAGTTGATCTGCAGTCATGCAATGCGGACTTTCTGCAATTGTAGAACAAACGTGTGAAGCCTGCCAAGTCTAGCAATAGCTTAGCAAGTCATTTTCACAAACTTGCAGCACAATTGCTTGCTGTCTGGGATCCTCAGCCCTACTGAACAACTCAGGGATGAATTAGAACTCTGACTGCAAGGCAGGCCTTCTCATCCAAAATAAGTTCTTGACCTCAAATGCTCCCTTGGAGACAAATTTCCACGGACATACTCCAAGATCTTGTGGAAATCCTTTCCGATAGGAATGGAGGCTGTTAAAACATCAAAAGAGGAGAGGAAGGGAAGTCCAACTCCATATTAATGCCAATGGCTTTGGAATAGGATGTCCCACAAATTCATGTAGGTGTGATGGCCCGATAAAACACAAATGAACCAATATTTTCTTAAAGCCCAATTCTAGGAATTGGATGAAATCTACCCTTGCAATGGACACCCCCCCCCCCAACCCCCACTTCAATGGTTAAATGCTTGATAGGTCTAGAGCACTGGTGCCCAACCACCACCTTACCAACCATTCAGTGTCCTCCATTCCTCTCTGCCCATCCTACCACTGGCTTCCACTCGCCCAACGAATAAAATTCAAAGCAGTAACAATAATTTACAAAGCCGTCCATAACTCTGCCCCCAGCTACATCACTAACCTAGTCCTAAAATACCAAGCCGCTCTCTTTGGTCATCCCAAGACCTCCTGCTCTCTAGCTCCCTTGTCACCTCCTCCCATGCTCGCCTCCAGGATTTCTCCAGAGCTTCTCCCATCCTTTGGAACTCCCTACCCCAATCTGTCCGACTGTCCTCCTAATCTATCCATCTTTAGGCGATCCCTGAAAACCCTTCTCTTCAAAGAAGCCTATCCTGCTTCTAACTAATACACTGTTTTACTTCCTCTATCAGCTCATCCCCCACAGCTATTATCTTTTGCGACCCTTCCTTTTTAGATTGTAAGCTCTGAGGAGCAGAGCCCTCCGATTCCTCTTGTACCAAATTGTAATGTAACTCTAATGTCTGTCCTCATGTTGTAAAGCGCTGTGCAAACTGTTGGCATTATATAAAACATGTATAATAATAAAAATAATAATACTTCAGGATGATCTTCCACTGGTACAACAAAAAGGGAAAATTGAGGCTTTCAGGGACCACTGGGCTGCTACCATTGCTATCCATGTTGCCACACCACTGTCCACACATTTACAAAGGAATGTAGACCAAAAGCAAAAAAAAAAAAATGCACCGCCACAGGAGATTCAGTATAAACACCAAAATACTTTTATCACTATATACCTAATGCCGGTGTTCTGGCAGATAGTGTCCTGCCATCATATAGCGTCCGCCCCGTACTGCGCATGCGCAGTACGGGGAAGAGAAAGCTTCGGAAAATCTCCGAAGCTGAACGGCGCCTGCGCCGTGAGTGGAGGTGGTAGCCCCACCATCCAAGCGGACATAGGGTTGTGAAAATTAGACGGCCCCTCGCGGGCGAGCTTCGCTCGCCACGCTGCGCTCGGCTCTTTTTTATTCCTACTCTATGTCCACTTGGATGGTGGGGCTAGAACCTGAACTCCCGGCGCAGGCGGCGTTCATCCTCGGCTATTTTCGGAATCTGTGTTGCTGTGTACTGCGCATGCGCAGTACACAGCGGACACTATCTCATGGGGGACCTTATATAATGGGACACCGGCCATACACGGTTCGAAATTTTTAAATAATTTTCTTTCGAAAATCGTATCTAAGAATATTCGTTTGAGTTTCGCACCATTAGCAACAACAGTAGCAACAGCTGATTTTCATGCGGAAGTCAAATTTGAGGAATCGGACATGTTGGTAATTTTTTGAAAAACGAACGATTTTCTAATCAATGATGTGAGAATCGTGCGAAAAATGTAATAAGAAAAGAAAATTTACAGAGAGAAAAGAAGATTCCCGGCCAAGAAAATTATTTTCTGTAGCAACATGAGGTGAAATTGAAGGCTTGGTCGGCCGAATTTCGAAAATCAATGGTGGCGTCATCGGATCACAAAAAAAACAAAAAACTTTCTGATTTTGAAAAGAAAATTTGTTCGACCATGTATGGCCTGCATAACTCCCAGCCATAAAGTAAAAAATACCACTTTATTATATCCACCAATAATGATAAATACATATCAGCCCTTCTAAAACATAGCCCATCATTCCATGCGTGGGACCCTGCTACAACCAATACCATATGAACATAGAAAAGATACAAACATATACAAAGGAACCCATTCAGTGGTTTCGATGTTGGAGGACACAAAAGATGACCCATGACCATAAAAGGTCAGAAGTCTGCAAGCCCCGTCATTTCATACAGGCCAGGAAGTACTGAGTAGCCTCTAATATAGAATATGAATGCATTACATTATACTCACACATTTCTATATTCAATCAGAGAACACCATTGCAAAGATTAAAGTGATACACACATACTCTTTAATTTACAGTCCCCCTTCTATTTCTGTATGGGGATGATGGCTCTGTAATTATTTTAATTAAAAAAAACAAAAAAACAACAACAAAAAAACATCTAAGTATCTTTTTCCTAATCGATACATAGCTGTCACATGACCCAGCTCTCTCCCAGCCTGTCTGCAGGGAAACATAAGCAGGAGGAGCTTTTAGTCCTCTGCTGCTGGTCATATGTTCAACAAAATACAAAAAACAAAAAAAACAAAAAAAAAAAACTGCCTTTTGAATACAGAGTAAAACAATAATATCAATTTACTGTTTTAAATTGGCATACAGGTATATGTTTGAAATCAAAATCTTTATTATTTTGTGGAAATAACATGGGGTGGGTAGATTTCTGCCAGTCACAGGCTGTGTCATGTCCCTCCAGCCTGTGTCCTTGAATAAGAGGGAAGTGAAGCCTCCATCAATCTATATATAATACCCCACTCCCATTGTGTTTAGCAGGTTAGTGAGCATGGAGGAGGGGGGAGGGGAGGGAGTGGGCTGTCATTTACCACTGTGTATACACCCACATGTGTGACTCTAAAGTTACATGGGCTGCTCAGATGTGATAGGGAGGAAATGCTCAGCATAGAAACTCACTGAAAACTGAGCATGTGCAGAGCTGCCAACACACATGCAAAATCCCTAGCTGAATTGGAGACATGGACAGAAGGTGGAGACAGAGAGCAGCAGGATCAACCAGGTTTTTTGCAGAATACAGAAAAGGAATCCCATAGTGATGGAGTTAGTATGAACAGCATGTAATACACCATTTATTGATAGTTTTTATGATGTGGGTTTAGTGACAATTTATCCCCTTCATGCCCGTGCTATAGCCGAAAGATGGCTAAAGCGTAGGCTTAATTTTCCAGGAGGGCATACATGGACCTCCCGTGATCGCGCTACCCATGCACCCTCTTCGGACTGAGCTGATCACAGAGCGGAATAAAGGGCCAATCACAGCAGCCCTTTGCCCCGTGATCAGCTATGTCCAATGACAGCTGATCACTGAAGTAAACACAAGCCAGTTATTGGCTTTTCTTTGCTCATGCTGACAGTATGAGGTGAGAAAAAGAGAGCTGATAACCTGCTTGTGTTAAAGGGACATCGGCACTGATTATCAGTGTAGTCCCAAAAGTGCCCACCAGTGCTGCCGATCAGTGCCGTCTACCAGTGCCTATCAGTGTCCATCGGTGCTGCCTTTAAGTTCCCATCGGTGCCGCCTATCAGTACTGCCTATCAGTGCCACTTATCAGTGCCCTTCAGCGCTGCCTATCAGAGCCGATCAGTACCACCTATCAGTGCCCATCAGTGCTGCCTATTAGGACTAGCTATCAGTGCCACCTATCAGTGCCCATCAGTGCTGCCTATCAGTGCCACCTACCAGTGCTGCCTATCAGAGCCCATCAGTGCTGCCTATTACTACTGCCTATCAGTGCCCTTCAGTGCCGCCTATCAGAGCCCATCAGTGCCATCTGGCAGTGCCCATCAGTGCCACCTATCAGTGCCCATCAGTGCTACCTCATCAGTGTCCATTAGTGCCACCTCATCAGCGCAGCTCATTAGTGAAGGAGAAAATTCATCTGTTTGCAAAATTTATAACAAACTATAAAAAAAGTTTGTTTTTTCATACATTTTCTGTCTTTATTTGTTTGTTTAGCAAAAAATAAAAACACGATGGTGATTAAATACCACCAAAAAGAAAGCTCTATTTGTGTGAAAAAAAAATGATAAAAATGTAATTTGGGTAAAGTGCTGCATGTCATTCACAGTGCGACAGCGCTTAAAGCTGAAAGTTGGCCTGGCTAGGAAAGGGGTGAAAGTTCCCAGTAGGCAAGTGGTTAAATAAATCAGGGACAACCATTGCTCTTCAAATCAGATTATGTTTTACAATTTGATTTTCATTATATTACATTGGAGTTGATCAAGCCTTCTAAAGCTGGCCCTACACTGTTTGAATTTCGACCAGTTCCACCAGTGGGTGGCGCTATCATGTGTGGGACCCTGCTACAATGGATGCAATATGAACATAGAAACATAGAACATAGATACAATATGTTAAAACAAATTCAAGTGTAGCGCAGCCAAAAAAAATAAAAATAATAATACATCAAGTCCTCATAATAAGCAAATTCCACCGTCGTGCAACTTTAGGTGACAGCTCATAATATCCAGTGACTTCAGTGGCCACCACCTCTAGCTGGAATGCCTGCTCACCTCCAAGAGTTGACCTACAGAGTCATGCATAGGGTTGCATAGGCACCTTTTCTACAAGCCAATCCCGAACAATCTTGTACCCATAAAATACGCTTAGAATGCTGTGCCACAAGTAAGACTCTCACAGACATGCATAAACCTCAGCACAATATTTAAAAAAATAAAACTCTTCCAATACATATGATTTGTGGACTGAATGAAAAAAAATGGATTCTTCTATCCACACAAATTAGGTGGATGGAGGTATTCCTTCCCTCCTTAGGGGGAGGGGGGCCAGAGAATGCGGCCATTTCTGATTAGTGCTCTGTGTGGCCAATCAACAGATCGCCTGACTCTGTGAAGGGGGCGGGGGTGTAGTAGAGTGCTTCTTTTGCCCGAGACAGTTAGCCACGGTTCGGTGTGAATAAATGTGTCCGGGTTTCATGCTGTCTGAAACCCGGACACATGGTTCAAAACCCAGACTGTCCAGGTGAATCCTGGACAGGTGGCAACCCTAGTCGTGCACGCTTGTTATTATATCACTCAGGAGGCCACGGGAATAACCAAATCCTCCTCCTGGCGTTCCTGGGCTAAACCGACCTCCTCCTCAACTCCCCGAATGTAGACCCCACTACAGAGTGACACACGCCTGATGATCTCTCTCTTGGGACACCCTGAGAACATAAGTCCTCCTCCTGGTATTTGTGGGCAGTGCAGACCTCCCCTTGCGATCTCAATCAGTCATGTGTGGCCATATAATGACAAGGGCAAACCATAGTGCTCTCTGCCATTGGCATTCATTTATTAAAACTTGACATAGGGATTCAAAATACTCACATAAATATGTGACAAACGAGGCATATCATCAATGAGATCAAGAGAGAGATATTATGAACTGTCACCTAAAATAGCACAACGGTGGAATTTGCTTATTATGAGGACTTGATTTATTACTAGTGTAGCACCCTATACCTTGGGTAGGTATTAGAGTTTTAGGTTTTTGGCCAGTGCAGGTAAATTTAGGCAGGCCTAGCCGAAAACTAGGCCTGTTTGTGTTGATCTGGGAGCTGGGGAGTGGTTTAGTCTAGGCTGGTGACTCACAGGCAGTGTCCCTTCTTGGTTACCACCCGGAAAGGAGAAGATTCTGGAAGCAGAGGAGGGGAAGAGAGGTGGAGCTGTCTGGAGTGTGTTAAGGAGCCCTGACCAATCCCCAATTAGAATTGGCAGGGGGCAGACCTTCTTAAATATCTTGTGTCAGCCCAGCTAGGGAGGAGTTGTTCGGGTGGAAGAACTGAGAGGTGGAGTGTTAGGCTGTCGGGACCTTGGAGGGAGCCCTTGGGCCGTGGGCCCGGAGCTGTAAGGGAACCCCTCCATACAACCCAAAAGAGGGATGCCTTGAACAGGAGCAGGAAAGGACAGCGGGGAACACTGCCGGGCAAATCTTCAGGAAGGATTCACCTGTTTGGCCCAATCGGGAGATCTGGGAGAGGCATGCTAGGAGTGGATGTAGAGCCAGAGGGAGAGACTGTGATGTTACTGGCGTTGAAGTTGGGCTGCTACAGCCAGGAGGGCTAGCAAGGTTTGCACAGGACTGACTGGGACCAGTAGTCCACCTAGATACAGCTAGCACAAAAAGGACACTTTCTATTGCTATTGGTTGCTAAACCAAAGGGGTCCTGCCACCAAATGGCAAATCTAAAAACTTAGGCTTAATTCAGTCGGGACTGACCATGTTCTACCTGCGATAGGAACCAAGTATTGCACAGTAGAGGAAGTAACAGTTCACCAAGAAGCATTGTGCTGGAGGAGTCTGGGGCTTTAGAGACTGTGAATAGAGGTTCCAATCTACATTTTCATTGCTTAAATACAGTAAAACCTTGGTTTGAGAGCAACTTTGTTTGAGAGCATTTTGCAAGACAAGCAACATTTTTAAATCAATTTTGACTTCATATACAAGCGATGTCTTGATATACAAGCAGTGTCATGTCACAACTGAATATAAAACAGAACAGAGGCGCCTCTAAGTATAGCTATATGATTACATTTAATGAAGGTACAACATTTAGCAAGTCACATGGTTGATGATTAAAACCGGCACATCTGAGTATGCAGGCATCCAGGGTAAAGCTGTCCATATAGACCGCCCCCCCCCCCCCCCCCGCCATTGAAGGTCATCCCTTCCACGCTGCGCTCCACGAGCTCTTCAAGCCTCGCTTTTGAAATCGCTATACTGCAGGGTAGTCTTCCCGATCACGATTGCAGACTGACATCGGTAAGAGCGGAGGATGGTCTATGTGGACAGCTTTACCCCGGATGCCTGCATACTTAGATGTGCCCCTTTTAATCATCAACCATGTAAGTTGTAAATGTTGTCCCTTAATTAAATGTAACTATATTACTACACTTAGAGGCGCCTCTCTTCTCTTTTATACTCCGGTTGGATTTTGCTTTTAATCCCCTTGTGGAGGCTTCCATTTGTGGATGGACATTTTATGGTTACACAACCTGGTCACATTGCTCTAATATTTTTTATATGGACTATAAACTGAAGGATTTATGAATAAATGGTTGTGGAACAAATGATCTGAGTTTCCATTATTTCTTATGGGGAAATTCGCTTTGATATACAAGCATGTTTCCGGAACAAATTATGCTTGCAATCCAAGGTTTTACTGTACTATTGATCTGGGCATCCCATATTCCCTTTACCCCATCCAAGTTTAATCCCTCAATAAAACAACAAAAACAAAGCAGATGGACTGTTCATTGTCTGGAGAGTGACTGGAAGTGAATGCTGGGCTGGGCAGGGTGACAGGTGGAACTACTACACTCAGCGGCCCCACAAGGGTACCGCTACATTATTATTTTTTTATTTTTTTTGTTCTACACTTGAATTTTTTTTAAAGTATAGAACTAAGAGTCACATGTGGATGCACTCTGATGCCGCTTACACACAGTCGGAATTTCGGCCATGCAAAAGACAGATGCAAGCTTTTCGTCGGAAAATGCGACCGTATGTATGCTACATCGGAATTTTGCTGGCCGAATTCAGCAAAAGATTGAGAGCATGTTCTCAATTTTTCCAACAGAAAAAGTTTCTATTGGAAATTCCGATCGTGTGTATGCAATTCGGACACGCAAAAACTCACGCATGCTCAGATTCAACTACGAGACGGAAGCTATTGGCTACTGGCTATTGAACTTAGTTTTTCTAGTCCCGTCCTACAAGTTGTACGTCACCACATTCTTGACGGTCGGAATTAGGTGTGATCGTGTGTATGCAAGACAGCTTGAGCGAAATCCCCTCGGAATTCCATCTGGAAAACCATCAGAGCTTTTTCCGGGCAAAATTCTGATTTTGGCTTTCGACCACCTTCGGCCGTTCTCGGCGGCCAAAAACTGCGAGAAAGGCCGAGAACGGCCGAAAGCTGACGAGAACGGCCGAAGGTGGCCGAAAGCCGCCGAGAATGGCCGAAAGCCGGGTGAAGGCCCGAAGGCTGGAAGAAAGCCACAGAGAACGGCCGAAGGTGGCCAAAAACCGCGAGAAGGGCCGAAGGCGGCCGATTACTACCAGGCGCCACCGAGATACACAGGACATCTCAGCGGCGCCATTTTTAAAATATGAAATGAACACTTACAAGGGGACAATGATGCACAAGGCTGCATTACAAGGCTGCAATGATGAACAGGCTGCATGACAAGGCTGCATGAAGGACAGGCTGCATGACAAGGCTGCAATGATGGACAAGGCTGCAAATGACACTGATAAGGCTGCATTGATGGGCATTTAAATGTAAGTTTTTTTCCTTAAAATTCCCTCCTAAACTTGGGGTGCGTGTTATACGCCAGCGCGTGTTATACGCCGATAAATACGGTACTTAATGTCTTAATAGTTATTTTGCACTATTTTCCATTATTATTGAGTTTCAATATTGTGCTGAATATATATTTTCTTTAATTCATAGATACAATACGAACATTGAATAGATACAAAACATTTACAAAGGAACCCATTCAGTAATCTAGATGTTGGAGGCCACAAAAGTGACCCATGACCATAACAGGACAGAAGTCTGTAAGTCTCGTCATTTCCTACAGGTCAGGAAGGGCTGAGTAACCTCTAATATACAGTATGAATGCATTACATTATACTAACACATTGCTATATTAACCACTACTATACAGGGCACTTTTGCCCCCTTCCTTCCCAGCCCAATTTTCAGCTTTCCGCGCTCTCGCACTTTCAATGGCAATTGCGCGGTCATGCTACACTGTACCCAAATGAAATTTTTATCATTTTGTTCACACAAATAGAGCTTTATTTTGGTGGTATTTAATCACGACTCAGTTATTTATTTATTTTTTGCGATATAAGCGCAAAAAGTGCGTAACTTTGGAAAAAAAAAACAATATTTTCTTCTTTCTATTTTAAAAGAAATCCAATAAAATCAAATTTTGTCGTAAATTTAAGCCAAAATGTATTCTGCGACATATTTTTGGTAAAAAAATTCCGTTAAGTGTATAATAATTGGTTTGTGTGATCACGGACATATGTACGCAAATGATCATGTACAGATGTGTGCAGGTGATCACTTACATATGTGTGCAGATAAACATTGGGACATGTGATTTTAGTGGGACATATATGTGGAGGACATGTCTTTTTATTATTTGGGGACATGTGTGTTTTGGGGACATGTGTGTTTTACACTAGACTGGTGATCAGTTAGTAAAAAGCTGTAAAAACAGCTCATACTCACTGATCACCAGCCGGCTGCAGCGATCCGCTCTCCTCTCCTCAGCGACGACTTCCGTGTGAGGAGAGGAGAGCCGATTGCCTAGCAACCGGCTGTTTGTTTACATCACATGACGGCTGTGATTGGACACGGCCGTCATGTGATCAGGAGGGCCAATCACAGAGCCCTCCTGCCGATCCGAGATGCACCATATCTAGGTGACACGAGCACATCGGGATTGCGCTGCTGTGCGGGCACACGCGTGTGCGATCCCCCTCCTTCTGAAGGACGTTCCTGAAGGAGGAGGCTCCCACCCGGCCGTATATATACATTGGCCGGGTGGGAAGTAGGTAAGTCACAGAACACCGTCACAACTTAAATAACCAAGGGGCAACCAACGCTCTTCAAATCGGATTATGTTTTACAATTTATAGGGGTCTCCAAACTACGGCCCTCCAATTGTTCAGGAACTACAATTCCCATCAAGCCTACTCATATACATTAGCTGTTAGCGGGAGATTCCTCCATTTACGCTGCTTAGTGTGGATGAAGGAATCTATAGATTCCACTCATTGAGACCAGGGGGTCATTTGCTTGTGTATGGCTAGCTTAAAGGAGGACTTGAACTTGAACAGATAGATAGAAACCTAGGTACAGGAAGCGATCTCAGGTGGCTCAGCAAAAAAAAGAGACACCACCAGACACAGCAGAAATTGCAGGTTTATACCTGGGTCCTGATCGATAGCTATACACACACAGATATATCCAGAGGGGAAAATAATTATTTCATCCCCTACAGATTTTGAAAGAAAAAAGACCAAAAATCCAGAAAAAAACCCCATGATACAAATGTTATCAATTGCAGTTCAGTGAGTAAAATAAGTATTTGATCCTCAAGCGAAACATGACTTAGTACTTGGTGGAGAAATCCTTGTTGGGAAGCACAGAGGTCACATATTTCTTGTAGTTGGTGACCAGGATTGCACACATCTCAGGAGGGATTTTGATCCACTCGTCTTTACAGATTTTCTCTAAATCCTTATGCCGCGTACACACGACCGGACTTTCCAGCAGAAAAGGTCAGACGGTCTTCCCGATGGAGTTCTGGCGGAGTTACGACGGACTTCCAACCGAACGGACTTGCCCACCCATGAACGGACCAAAGTTTTGAACGTGATGAGGTACGACGGGACCAGAAAAGGAAGTTCAATAGCCAGTAGCCAATAGCTGCCCTTGCGTCTTATTTGGTCCATCGGACCAGCATACAGACAAATGGTTTTCCCGATAGAAATTAATTCCGTTGGACAGATTTGAAACATGTTCTATTTCTAGGTCCGTCTGATTTTTTGAAGAAAAAAAGTCAGATGAAGCCCACACACACGATCATAATATCCGACGAAATGATTCCGTCTGACCTTTTCTGACGGAAAGTTCGGTTGTGTGTACGTGGCACTAAGGTTTCTTGGTTGTCTCTTGACAACTCAAAGTTGTAACTCCCTCCATACATTTTCTATAGGATTAAGGTCTGGAGACTGACTAGGCCACTCCATAGCCTTAAAGCGGACCTCCACCCTGAAGTGGAAGTTCCGCTCATCTGATCCCTCCCCCCCTCCGGTGCCACAATCGGCACCTTTCAGGGAGGAGGGGGGTGCAGATACCTGGATAATCCAGGTATCTGCACCCATTTCCGGGACAAGCTCGCCGCAGATGCCCCCCCCCCCCCCCCACCCCGTTGTGTTCTGGGAAACACACAGTTCCCAGGACACAGAGGGGACCAGTACAGACGCGCAGCGCGACTCGCACATGCGCAGTAGGGAACCGGGCAGTGAAGCCGCAATGATTCACTTCCCGATTCCCTGACAGAGGATGGCGGCGGAGGCGGCGGAGAGACGAGCGATTGCTTGTCATCTGCCGCCGACATCGCTGGACCCTGGGACAGGTAAGTGTCAATTTATTAAAAGTCAGCAGCTTCAATATTTGTAGCTGCTGGCTTTTAATATTTTTTTTAAAGGTGCAGCTCCTCTTTAATGTGCTTATTCTTGAGCCACTTTGTTGCCTTGGTGGTATGTTTTGGGTCATTGTCATGCTGAAAGACCCATCGACGACCCATCTTCTGTGTTCTGGCTGAGGGAAGAAGGTTCTCCTCCAATATTATACAATACATGGCCCCGTCCATTGGTCCCTCTTTGCTTGCCTTTAACCAGCCCTTGAGGCACTATTCCATTGCATCCACTGACACCAATGATGGGGCACCATTCCACCCACAGACACCAATTATAGGGCACTATTCCTCCCCCTAACTACCAACGATAGAACACCATTTCTCCCACTCATCCACTCATACCAACAATGAGGCACTATTCCTCCCACTAAAACCAATGAGGAGGCACTGTTTTCCTCCACTGATGTCAAGGAGTTTTATATTCCCATTGGCCACAGTCTGGCCACCCAAAAGCTTGGCCTGTACCTTTAGCAGAGAAACAGCCCCAAATCATAATGTTTCCACCTCCGTACTTGATATAGGGATGGTGTTCTTATGCCGCGTACACACGATCGAATTGTCCGGCGTACTTAGTCTGGCAAACAATCCGGCGGATAGTCTGGCGGACTTTCTACCGAACGGACTTGGCCACACACGGACACACAGAAAGTCCGGCGTTTGCTAGCACGATGACGTACAGCACATACGACGGGACTAGAAAAAGGAAGTTCAATAGCCAGTAGCCAATAGCTTCCTTTTTCGTACTTACTTCTGAGCATGCGTCATTATTCGTCCGCCGGACTAGCATACTCACGAACGTATTGTCCGCTGAAACCCAAGATCGGCGGAAAGATTGGAGTGCAAAGCTACTTTCTAAGTCCGCCGGACTTTACGCTGGAAAAGTCCGCTGAAGCCCACACACACGATCGAATTGTCCGCTGAAATGCGTTTCGGCGGACTAAGTACGCCGGACAATTTGCTCGTGTGTACGCGGCATTAGGGTCATAGCATTTTTCTTCCGCCAAACTCAGCAAGTCAAATTAATTCTGAAGAACTCAGTTTTAGTCTCATCTGACCGCAACAGTTTCTCCCAATCCTTCTCTGAATCATTTAGATGTTCATTGGCATGACTGTACATGTACAGAAAAAACAAACAAAAATATCGCACTGGGGCAAAACCTAAAAAGCTGCAACTAAAAACCATCAAATATCATTATGGATCAAGTCAGAAAATTATGTGTAAAGTTGCGCTGAATATACGTGAAATCTATAGTGTAAAAAAGCAATGAAATCCAATATAGATCATATATGGAACATGAGTCAAAAATACACCATATAGAAAATCCAAGTTTACATCTCCAATCCCAAAGTCCTCATATGTGAAAAATTATGGTTGTGATTTAAGTCCCCAAATTTTAGAGAACAAGGAAATCAGTCTTCTCAGAAGCTTGATGAGACCTTCCAAGTTTTGCCAGTATCACTTCCTGACCGGAAAAAAGTTGGACTCTTACCGCAATGGATGGACTCCGGACCAATGGAGTCGTTAGCGCTGGCAGACAAAACCCTCTGCAGGGATCACAGGTGCGTACTCCGCTCTCACACGTCGCTGAGGGCGTGAGCACGTGTGGATCTTCCGGAGATTTCCGACATGGGCCGAAAGTTTCCGGAACCAGCCGATCGTCCTCCTTCCCTCTCAGTTGACGCTGAGCAGATAGACAGGGTAACCGTCCAATCACTATTAGTTTCTGGAGTTTTGGAGAGCTCTCCGATAGGTTATCATATACGAAGGTTCCTCAATAAACAAGCCGTCCTCCTGGGGCTTCAGGTACTGTGTATCCCTCCCCCCCCCCCAGCCGAGGCCCTCCCTCCTGGGGCTTCAGGTACTGTGTATCTCCACCCCCCCAGCCAAGGCCCTCCCTCCTGGGGCTTTAGGTACTGTGTATCTCCCCCCCAGCCAAGGCCCTCCCTCCTGGGGCTTCAGGTACTGTGTATCTCCCCCTCCAGCCGAGGCCCTCCCTCCTGGGGCTTCAGTTACTGTGTATCTCCCCCCCCCCAGCCGAGGCCCTCCCTCCTGGAGCTTCAGGTACTGTGTATCTCCCCCCCCAGCCGAGGCCCTCCCTCCTGGGGCTTCAGGTACTGTGTATCTCGCCCCCCAGCCGAGGCCCTCCCTCCTGGGGCTTCAGGTACTGTGTATCTCCCCCCCCCCAGCCGAGGCCCTCCCTCCTGGGGCTTTAGGTACTGTGTATCTCCTCCCCAGCCAAGGCCCTCCCTCCTGGGGCTTCAGGTACTGTGTATCTCCCCCCCCAGCCGAGGCCCTCCCTCCTGGGGCTTCAGGTACTGTGTATCTCCCCCCCCCAGCCGATGCCCTCCCTCCTGGAGCTTCAGGTACTGTGTATCTCCCCCCCCAGCCGAGGCCCTCCCTCCTGGGGCTTCAGGTACTGTGTATCTCCCCCCCCAGCCGAGGCCCTCCCTCCTGGGGCTTCAGGTACTGTGTATCTCCCCCCCCCAGCCGAGGCCCTCCCTCCTGGGGCTTCAGGTACTGTGTATCTCCCCCCCCCAGCCAAGGCCCTCCCTCCTGGGGCTTTAGGTACTGTGTATCTCCTCCCCAGCCAAGGCCCTCCCTCCTGGGGCTTCAGGTACTGTGTATCTCCCCCCCCCCAGCCGAGGCCCTCCCTCCTGGGGCTTCAGGTACTGTGTTCTCCCCCCCCCCCAGCCGAGGCCCTCCCTCCTGGGGCTTCAGGTACTGTGTATCCCCCCCCCCCAGCCGAGGCCCTCCCTCCTGGGGCTTCAGGTACTGTGTATCCCCCCCCCAGCCGAGGCCCTCCCTCCTGGGGCTTCAGGTACTGTGTATCCCCCCCCCAGCCGAGGCCCTCCCTCCTGGGGCTTCAGGTACTGTGTATCTCCCCCCCCCCCCCCAGCCGAGGCCTCCCTCCTGGGGCTTCAGGTACAGGTACTGTGTATCTCCCCCAGCCGAGGCCCTCCCTCCTGGAGCTTCAGGTACTGTGTACCTCCCCCCCCCCAGCCGAGGCCCTCCCTCCTGGGGCTTCAGGTACTGTGTATCTCCCCCCCCCCCCCCAGCCGAGGCCCTCCCTTCTGGGGCTTCAGGTACTGTGTATCTCCCCCCCCCCAGCCGAGGCCCTCCCTCCTGGAGCTTCAGGTACTGTGTATCTCCCCCCCCCCCAGCCGAGGCCCTCCCTCCTGGGGCTTCAGGTACTGTGTATCTCCCCCCCCAGCCGAGGTCCTCCCTTCTGGGGCTTCAGGTACTGTGTATCTCCCCCCCCCCCAGCCGAGGCCCTCCCTCCTGGAGCTTCAGGTACTGTGTATCTCCCCCCCCAGCCGAGGCCCTCCCTCCTGGGGCTTCAGGTACTGTGTATCTCCCCCCCCCAGCCGAGGCCCTCCCTCCTGGGCTTCAGGTACTGTGTATCTCCCCCCCCAGCCGAGGCCCTCCCTCCTGGGGCTTCAGATACTGTGTATCTCCCCCCCCAGCCAAGGCCCTCCTCCTGGGGCTTTAGGTACTGTGTATCTCCTCCCCAGCCAAGGCCCTCCCCTCCTGGGGCTTCAGGTACTGTGTATCTCCCCCCCCCCCCAGCCGAGGCCCTCCCTCCTGGGGCTTCAGGTACTGTGTATCTCCCCCCCCCCCAGCCGAGGCCCTCCCTCCTGGGGCTTTAGGTACTGTGTATCCCCCCCCCCCAGCCGAGGCCCTCCCTCCTGGAGCTTCAGGTACTGTGTACCTCCCCCCCCCCAGCCGAGGCCCTCCCTCCTGGGGCTTCAGGTACTGTGTATCTCCCCCCCCCCCAGCCGAGGCCCTCCCTTCTGGGGCTTCAGGTACTGTGTATCTCCCCCCCCCCCCCAGCCGAGGCCCTCCCTCCTGGAGCTTCAGGTACTGTGTATCTCCCTCCCCCCCAGCCGAGGCCCTCCCTCCTGGGGCTTCAGGTACTGTGTATCTCCCCCCCCCCCCCCAGCCGAGGCCCTCCCTCCTGGGGCTTCAGGTACTGTGTATCTCTAAAATTTGGATTTTCTATATGGTGTATTTTTGACTCATGTTCCATATATGATCTATATTGGATTTCATTGCTTTTTTACACTATAGATGACTGTACATGTGCCTTCTTGAAGAGGGGGACTCGTAACACCCAAGGTATGCAGAATACCATCTCTGAACGCACAACAAATCGAATTTTGAAGCAGATGCACTACAGCAGCAGAAGACCACACCGGGTGTCACTCCTGTCAGCTAAGAACAGGAAACCGAGGCTACAGTTCGCACAGGATCACCAAAATTGGACAATAGAAGATTGAAAAAATGTTGCCTGGTCTGATGAGTCTGGATTTCAGCTGCGACATATTCGGAGAAAGAAAAATATTGTCCATGACCCTAAGAACACCATCTCTACAGTCAAGCACGGAGGTGGAAACATTATGCTTTGGGGATTTTTCTCTGCTAAAGGTACAGGCCGACTTTGCCGCATTGAGGGGCCAATGGACGGGGCCATGTATTGTAAAGTCTTAGATGAGAGCCTTCTTCCCTCAGCCAGAACATTGCAGATGGGTCATGGATGGGTCTTCCAGCATGACGATGACCCAAAACATACCGCCAAGGCAACAAAGAGTGGCCTCAAGAAGAAGCACATTAAGGTCCTGGAGTGGCCTAGCCAGTATCCAGACCTTAATCCTACTAAAAATACATGGAGGAAGCTGAAACTTTGAGTTGCAGAGCGACAGCCAAGAAACCTTAAAGCGGAGTTCCACCCAAAGTTGAGCTTTCCGCTTATGCGTCTTCTCACCCCTTCCGGTGCCACATTAGGGGGGGGGGGGGAAGGGGACCTGTCATTGATAGGTCCCCTTTCCCACTTCCGGTAAGACCGGGCCGCGGCGAAGTACGTCAGCAGCTTGGCCCCCCTCCTCCCTCCCCTTCTACTGGGCCAGTGAGAGAGCGCAGTGTGCTTCACGCATGTACAGTAGGGACCCTGCCCTGAAGCCGAAAGGCTACACTGCCGGGCTACACTTACCAGCAATGGTGACGTCAGCACCCGACCAGCCGATGTAAACATGAGCTGCAGTGCTGACATCGCTGCACTCCAGGACAGGTAAGTGTCCTAATGTTAAAAGTCAGCAGCTATAGAATGTGATCAAATACTTATTTTACTCACTGAACTGCAACTCAATTTATAACATTTGTATCGTGTGTTTTTTCTGGATTTTTGGTTGATATTCTGTCTCTATCATTTAAAATCTAAAATTATAGACCCTTCATTTCTTTGTAAGTGAGCAAATTTACAAAATCTGCAGGGGATCAAATAATTATTCCCCACTGTATATATATATATATATATATATATATATATATATATATATATATATATATATATACCGTACACACACATATACACTCAACGGCCACTTTATTGGGTCCACCTTGCTAATAGCGTGTTGGACCCCCTTTTGCCTTCATTCTTGGTGGCATAGATACATCAAGGTGTTGGAAACATTCCTCAGAGGTTTTGCTCCATAGTGACATGATAACATCACACAGTTGCTGCAGATTTTTTCGGATGCACATCCATGATGCCAATCTCCCATTCCACCACATCCCTCAGGTGCTCTATTGGATGAGATCTGATGAGTGTGGAGGCCATTGGAGGACAGTGACCTCATAGTCCAGTGGTGAGATGATTGGAGCTTTGTGACATGGTGCATTATCCTGCTGGAAGGAGCCATCAGAAGATGGGGACACTAGTCATAAAGGGATGGACATGGTCAGCAACAATACTCAGGTAGGTCGTGGTGTTTAAATGATGCTCAATTGGTACTAAGGGGCCCAAAGTGTGCCAAGAAAATATCCCCTCCACACCATTACACCCCCACCAGCCTGAACCGGTGATACAAGGCAGGATGGATCCATGCGCTAAATTCTGGCCCTTCCATCTGAATGTTGCAGCTGAAATCCAGATTCATCAGACCAGGCAACATTTCTCGAATCGTGTCCAATTTTGGTGATCCTGTGCCAATTGTAGCCTCAGTTTCCTGTTCTTAGCTGACAAAAGTGGCACCCCGGTGTGGTCTTCTGCTGCTGTAGCCCATCTGCTTCAAAATTCGATGTCTTGTGTGTTCAGAGATGGTATTCTGCATACCTTGGATGTAATGAGTGGTTATTTGAGTTTCTGTTGCCTTTCTATCATCTGGGACCAGTCTACCCATTCTCCTCTGAACTCAACAAGGCATGTTGCTCCACACAACTGGATATTTTCTCTTTTTTGGACCATTCTCTGTAAACCCGAGAGATGATTGTGTGTTCCAATAGATCAGCAGTTATTGAAATACTCAGACCAGCCCGTCTGGCACCAACAATCATGCCACGTTCAAAGTCATTTAAATCCCCCATTCTTCCCCATTCTGATGCTCAATTTCAACTTCAGCAAGTCGTCTTCACCATGTCTAGATGCCTAAATGCATTGAGTTGCTGCCATGTGATTGGCTGATTAGCAATTTGTGTTATCATGCAGTTAAACAGGTGTACCTAATAAAGTGGCCGGTGTGTGAATGTGCGACTTAAAGTCACAGCGATGTCAAAGTAGTTCAGGCACTACTTTGGTCAGACTTTCATGTGACTTAAGTGCCAAAGACTGCAATGTAAACCCTCAAAAGTCGCATGAAAGTCGCACCTGAATTTTAAACATCCAACAGTTGTCCATTATCATTGGTCAAAGCCAAAGTCGCACCCATCTAAAGTCTGCGTTAAAGTTCCACTCCAAAGTTGAGTGACTTTGGAGTCCTACAAGTGTGAATGGGGCCTAAAAAAAAAGTCACTGCAACAATGTAACAATATTCAATTATACAGAAGTATCCGGCTTGTTCCCTTTATATTGTATATTTCTTTTGCATCCTTTCTTAAGGTTGTAATAAACCCAAAAGCAGAAATTTGATATATTGCAGCTTACCAATCATTAGATGTGGTGGCTGCATTAGTTTTCTTTTTTAAAGTGGTTGTAAAGCCACTCTAACCTGTATGCACCATCAGCACTGCCTCCTATTGTAGTCTCCCCCTCTGTTTGTTACTTATAAAAATAAATGCTGCAAATACCTCATTTTATTGCCGAGCTTGCGATCACATGACTGGTCAGCTTTCTCCTTTCCTCCCCTGAGAGGTGCAGGGGGCGGGGCTGAGATTCCCCTGCTGATGCCAGTCTGGAGGGGAGGAGGAGAGAGCTGGCTGGTCATGTGATCACACTCTTGCCTCTTAAATTAGGCATTTACAGCATTTATATTTATAAATCATTCACAGAGGGGGACACTGCAATAGGAGGCAGTGCTGATGGTGTATACAGGTTAGTGTTATGAGAGCAGAGGTGGGTGGTGGGTCACACACAGACAGAGGGGGAGGGAGGAGGAGGACACAGGAGCAGAGAGCAGATAGCAGGCTGCTGTTGATGGAGGCATGTAAACTGACCACGGTGTCAGGGCTCAGCAGCCATGCTACACCGTGGTCAGTTTACAGAGGGGTAGGGAGAAACTGGCAGGATCAGTCAGGTTTTTTAGGTGTTACAGGTGGGCAACTTACACAGGATAAGCACTGTGTCATATAGCATGCTTTAAAGGAGCAGGATACATTTTTTTGTTGGGTTAACAAATGCTTTAAGGCCCCCCTCCCCTCTGTTTTCACCTAGTGATCTGGCCAGTAACACACCTCCTGTATTAGAGTGCCCCCCCCCACTCTGGATGAAGGAGCACAAGGGTCACCTTTGGACAGCAGCATTGTCAGTCTGGTTGGATAAGGGAGTGTTAAATGTATTAGCAGATTTAAATACACTAACAAACCAAAGCCAAACTCCAACTCACATTGTATAATCAGTTACAGCAAAAAAAAATTTTTTTTTGCTTTTTGGGATAAAGCTGATAATTGTAATCACCCCTGCGTTAAGTGGTTTATCTCATCCCTGTAAGCTGATACATTTGGAGGAGAGCTTGTGCTTTTGAAAAAACAACAGACTTACTGACTGGATCACCAGATGAAAAAAAAGGAAAGAAAAGGAAAAAAAGGAAAAGGAATGCAGCCATCTAGGAATTGGTAAGCTGCAATATAGAAAATGTTTGATTTTGGGTTTAATATCGCTTTAACAAGCCGTCTTCTGCCCCTTCTACAATAACAACTGTGCCGTAATTGCCGGGTGAAAGTGCGGTGAACGAGTTCTGGGACGGAGCTGGAAACTTTTAATCAGCTACAAAACATTTGTGATTTCAGAGCACAATCTGCTCGCTGTACAAGAGAAGCTACAACAGCTTGACGCACAGCTGTTGTGAGAGTAACCCTTGCTATGCCGGGAGCTCAGTGTGCGTTCCTCTCCTTACTGGCCAGCCACATAGGCTGTTGGTTGTAGGGTGGGACGTCGTCTACGGATCTCATCCCAAAGCCCAGCATGTATTATTAAAGGGCTGATTCTCTTCTTCCTGGCAGCAGACAGCAATTTCCTATAAATCTCAAAGAACTGAGAATCTGTGCATCTATTAGATTGTAAGCTCTTGGGAGCAGGGCCCTCTAAACCCTCTTGTAGTTTACTATATTGTATCTGAACTGTCTCCCTTTATATTGTAAATATTTTTATTTATATTGTATAATAATAACAATAATAATTACAGTCAGAATATTAATAATAATAATAATAATAATATAATAATGTTTTGCTCTCAACATTATTAATTATTATATGCCCAATAAAACTAGTAGAGTGCATGTCAATGTAAAGGTATAATAAGACTATAATACTAATAATAATAATAGTCATAATAATAATAATTAAAAAAAAAATAATAATGTTTGCTCATGGCATCTTCATTATATGCCCAACCAAACATGTAGTGTGCATGCCAATGTAAAGATACTATAGGACTATAATAATAATAGTCATATTAATGGTAATATTAAAATAATAATAATATTTGGTCTCTGCATCTTTATTATATGCCCAACCCAACTGGTAGAGTACATGCCAAAGTAAAGGTATAATACCACTATAATAATAATAATAATAATAATAATAATAATAATAATAATAGTCATAATAATAATACAATAATAATAATAATTAAAAAAAAATAATGTTTGCTCGTGGCATCTTCATTATATGCCCAACCAAACAGGTAGTGTACATGCTAATGTAAAGGTATAATAAGACTATAATAAAAATAATAATAATAGCAATAATAATAGTAATAATAATAATAGTAATAATATAATAATAATAATATTTGTTCTTGGCATCTTTATTATATGCCCAACCGAACTGGTAGAGTGTATGCCAATGTAAAGGTATAATAAGACTAATAAAAATAATAATAATAGTCACAATAATAATAATAATAGTAATAATATAATAATAATAATATTTTCTCTTGGCATTTTTATTATATGCCCAACTGAACTGGTAGTGTGCATGCCAATGTAAAGGTATGATAAGACTATAGTAATAATAGTCATCATAATAATAAAAAAATGTATAATAATGTTTCCTCTCAGCATGTTTAGTATATGCTCAACCAAACTGGTACAGTGTATGCCAATGTAAAGGTATAATAATAATAGTCACAATAATATTAATAATAATAATAGTCACAATAATAATAATAATAATAATAATAGTCACAATAATAATAATAATCACAACAATAATAATATTTGCTCTCGGCATCTTTATTATATGCCCAACCGAACTGGTAGAGTGTACGCCAATGTAAGGCTGTCCATGCATTATACAATTTTCTTGTACACTTTCCTTTAGATTTACCAAAACCATATAATATGAGGTCACACCTAAACACTTTCAATTTGTATGCAATCAGGCAGGCCCCTGCACTGCATAGTTGAAGGTAAATCTAAAGGAAATTGAATAAGAAAATTGAATAATGTATGGCCAGCCTTAAGATATAATAACACCATAATAATAATAATAAAATTATAATAATACTTGCTCTCTGCATCTTTATTATATGGTCAATATGCACGCCAATATATCGGTACCCGTCCTGCTATAGAAGAAGTTTATTGCTGCTATTTAAACAATTTTGGACTTGTCTATCTTGGCAAAACATTGTACCACGTGGTTTGCGATTGGTGCCTGGGCTTACTTTACATATTTTCCCATACCTCCCAACTTTTTGAGATGGGAATGAGGGACACCTATCAGAAAAAGTATGCAGGCCTAGGACACACCCCCTTGCCACGCCCCCTTAAAGGAGAATTGTACAAAAAAAACAAGATTGGTTAAACAAACAAGTGCTTCTTTTTTTTTTACCACTACTATTCCTTTATATCGGCTTTTGGAATTTACAAATGCAGCAATTTAGAAATCAGATGAAAGGTTTAGCGCTGGAAAAACACTTTTTGATAGATAAAGAGTACATTTTATATACATCTATATAGATCAGACCAAAATGAGGGACAAATGAGGAGGAATGGGGGACGGAGGAACATTGCTCCAAATCAGGGACAGTCCCTCCAAATCAGGGACAGTTGGTATAGCTATGACTTTCCTATTACATCCCTGTGCTTTGGGAGGAGATGCGGAGACGCCGTCCCATCGTACAACACACGGAGGATGGAGCTGGCCAGTAAGGAGAGGAACGTGTCCTGAGCTCTCCGGCATATCACGGGTTACTCCTCCAACAGCCGTGCGTCAAGCCGGGGGCGCAGCGTTCACAGGGTTAAAATAGGCGCCTCCTCACCGCCTGTCAAATGCAATGTTAGCCGCACGTCTAAACGTAGCCTTGCTCAATCAGGAGAAGGGATTAGCGAGGACCAAGGCGGGGAAGGGGGGGGGATGCGAGAGCATCCTTCAGCAAGGAAAGGGTTAAAGCAGGGACCAGGAGAAGACAGGTGACAGAGCGAAAAGCTTGGCAGGGGGGGAGAGAGATGGGTCACTTACATCGTCCATGGTCAGCCTGTGCCCAGGAGACGCAGATCTACGACCTGAGACTACAGGAAGGGAAGGCAGATGTCCTCCTCCATGCAGCCCCTTCCCTGCACACCCCACCCACCCAGGCTGGACCTCAGGCCCTGACAGGCTGAGCAAAGAGGAACCTTTCTAAGCCCAGAACAGCTCAGCTCTCCACCCTCCGCTCGCCTTCGATTCCTCTTTTCTCTGCTGCTCACAAACCTCGGCTCTAAAAAAAGTTGGGTTTCCGGTGGTTGGGCTGAAAATTGAGTCAGTGAACTGAAAGTGCAAAGCAGCTGAGTACATAAGAGAAGCCGTACACCGCCCAACAGAGACGTGCGCAGCGCTGCATAATAAATATGGCTTTGTACCGGAAAATCAAAAAAATGACATTAGCCACTTCAAGACCCGGCCTTTTCTGGCACTTTTTGTTTACATGTGAAAATCTTTTTTTTTTTTTGCTAGAAAATTACTTAAAACCCCCAAACATTATATACTTTTTACTTATATAAACATTATATATTTTTTACTTACGGAAACATTATACATTTTTTACTTATATAAACATCACTCATTTTTTTACATATACAAACATTATATATTTTTATTTATGGAAACATCATACATTTTTTACTTGTGGTAACATTATACATTTTTTACTTATATAATGTTTGTATATGTAAAAAAATGTATGATGTTTATATGAGTAAAAAAAATTATAATGTTTCCATAAGTAAAAAATGTATGATGTTTCCATAAATAAAAATATATAATGTTTGTATATGTAAAAAAATGTATCATGTTTATATATTTTTTTTTATGGAAACGTCATACATTTTTTACTTATATAAACATTGTATATTTTTTACTTATACAAACATTATACATTTTTACTTATGGAAACATTATATATTTTTTACTTATATAAACATTATATATTTTTTACTTATACAAACATTATACATTTTTACTTATGGAAACATTATACATTTCTACTTATGGAAACATTATACATTTTTGACTTATATAAACATTATATATTTTTTACTTATGAAAACATTATACATTTTTTACTTACATAAACTTTATATATTTTTTACTTATATAAACATTATACTTTTTTTACATGTACAAACATGATATATTTTTATTTATCGAAACATCATACATTTTTTTACTTATGGAAACATACATGTTTTACTGATATAAACTTTTTACTTACGCAAGCATTATATATTTTTTACTTATACAAACATTATACATTTTTACTTATGGAAACAATACTGTATATATTTTTTACTTGTACAAACATTATACATTTCTTACTTATACAAACATTATACATTTTTTACTTATGCAATCATTATACATTTTTTACTTATGCACAAACATTATACATATTTTGTAGTCGAGACCCTAGGGAATAAAATGGAGATCGTTGCAATTTTTTTTTATCAAACAGTATTTGCGCAGAAGTTTTGCAAATGCAATTTTTTGAGGGAAAAAAATACACTTTAATGAATAAAAAAAAAAAAAAAAAAACACAATAGTTAGCCCAATTTTCTTATATATTGTGGAAGATGATTCTACGCCGAGTAAATAGATCCCTAACATGCAACGCTTTAAAACTGCGCACGCTCGTGGAGTAGCGTCAAACTACGCTACTTAAAAATCTCCGTAAGCGGCGCTTTAAACGCCTTTACAAATGACCTGTTTTGTGTTACAGAGGAGGTCTAGTGCTAGAATTATTGCTATCGCTCTAGCAATCGCGGCGATATCTTACAAGTGTGGTGACATACGTATGTGTGTGTGACTTGCGTATGCATTCGCTTCTGCGCACGAGCAGGCAGGGATGGGGCGCGACATGAGTACCAACTATTTGAACAGTTCCATTGCCAGCTGTCAGATCGCAGGACAAATCGCACCAGTGTAAATGGGGGGCTAAATGCCCCTCCATGTTACCTTATCGGGTGGATTTACTAAAATTGGAGAGTGCAAAATCTGCTGCATAGAAACCACAGATCAGTCTGATTTGCACATCCGATTTCATTGCGGCTTGCGACTTTATTTATAAGTTGCAGTGTAAACAGGAATCTTTTTCAAAGTTGCCACGACGTGACGTCGCTCAATTTTTATATACGATTTCAGTGCGGCTTACGACTTCACTTAGCAGAAGTCAAAGCAAGTCGCAGTGAAATATTTCATTGCCAGCATTGAGGTACAACGTGTCATGTCATGCAATTTGGGACTGTAAAATCGCATGACAAATTGCACGGGCGTAAACAGGGGATAAATGCCCCTCCATGTTAGCCTATGGGGAAGATTTAGTAGAACCGGAGAGTGCAAAACCTCAGCTTCCAGGTTTTAGCCCCCCCCCCCCCCCCAGTTCACACTGGTGCGGTTTTGAAATTGCGCTACTTCAACGAGATTGTATAAAAGCAGCTTATGAGTGTTTTTGAAAAGCTGCTGGGGAGAAACATTTACAAGGAGCCCCAGTGTGCATGAGGCCTATTGCCAAGGCTGCGCTCACACTTCGTGCGCTTTGCGCGAAATCGTGCACTTTCGAGACACGCACAGAAATGCTGTGGCCTATATCTGGTTCACAGCTATGCGGTTGATGCGGTTTTCATGCACGTTTTGCGTTTTTTTTTTCTTTCTTTAACAAACTGTTTTGAGCTGGTTGTTAAAGGGATTGTAAAGTGAATTTGTTTATTTTTTAAAAATAACAAACATGTTATACTTACCTCCACTGTGCAGCTCGTTTTGCACAGAGTGGCCCCGAACCTGCTCTTCCGGGGTCCCTCGGCGGCTGTCTCGGCTTCCTCCCGCAGGTGCTTCTCACGTTCATGTGAGCTCCCTCGCATGGTGAGAAGCATCTGCGGGCGCGCTCCCGTGATACAGCCGGCGGCTATAGCCGCTCGCTGTATCACACAGCCCCGCCCCCGATGCTCCGCGTCAGTGGATGTGATTGACAGCAGCGCGAGCCAATGGCTGCGCTGCTTTCCATCCATCCACTCCAGCCAATCAGCGACCAGGCTGAACGGTGGAAAGGACATCGGGGGACGAGCGCGGGACTTTCGAGGGGTGAGGTAAGTAAAACGGGGGGTGGGGGGCTGGGGGTGCAGGCAGTGTCAGATGTTTTTTCACCTTAATGCATAGAATGCATTAAGGTGAAAAAACATTTACCTTTACAACCCCTTTAAGGAGCGGGCTGGAAAACCGGCCACCACAACCTTAACAACTGATTAGTCATAAAAGCAAGAATTGTCGGCCATTTAAAAACTGGTATAAAAAACGGTGTGTGGGGTCCCCCCAATCCACACCGGGCCCTTCGAGTCTGGTATGGATTTTGAGGGGAACACCACACCAATTAATTTTTTTTTAAATGGCGTGGGGTCCCCCTTAGTTCATACCGGGCCCTTTGCATCTGCTATGGATTTTGAGGGGAACCCCACACCAAAATGTAAAAAAAAAAAAACGGCGTGGGGTCTCCCCCCCAGTCCATACCAGGCCCTTTGGCTCTTTGGGTCTGGTATAGATTTTGAGGGGAATCCCACGCCAATTTTTTTTTTTTTTAATGACATGGGGTCCCCCCCAGTCAATGACATGGGGTCCCCCCCAGTCAATGACATGGGGTCCCCCCCAGTCTGGTATGGATTTCGAGGGGAACCTCACACCAAAATTTAAAAAAAAATGGCATGGGGTCCCCCCAGTCCATACCGGGCCCCTCGAGTCTGGTATGGATTTTGAGGGTAACACCACACCAATTTTTTTTTAAATGGCGTGGGTTCCCCCTTAGTCCATACTGGGTCCTTTGCAACTGGTATGGATTTTGAGGGGAACCCCACACCAAAATGTAAAAAAAAATGACGTGGGGTCCCCCCAGTCCATACCAGGCCCTTTGGGTCTGGTATGAATTTTGAGGGGAACCCCACACCAAAATTTTAAAAAAATGACGTGGGGTCCCCCCAGTCCATACCAGGCCCTTCGAGTCTGGTATGGATTTTGAGGGGAACCCCACGCCAATTTTTTTTTTAAATGGCGTGGGGTCCCCCCCAGTCCATACTGGGCCCTTCCAGTCTAGTATGGATTTTGAGGGGAACCCCACACCAAAATGAGAAAAAAACAGCATTGGGGTCCCCCCAGCGAAGGGGCTGGTATGGATTTTGAGGGGAACCCCACACCAAAATTTTATAAAAAAACGGTGTGAGCTCCCCCCAGTCCATACCAGGCCCTTCAAGTCTTGTATGGATTTTGAGGGGAACCCCACACCAAAATTTTAAAAAAATTGCGTAGGGTCACCCCCCTGAACCATACCAGGCCACATGCCCAAAGACAAGGCCTCTCCCCGACAACCCTGGCCGGTGGTTGTGGGGATCTGCGGGCAGGGGAGCTTATTCAACAAGGCTTATTTAATAAGGGGGCCTCCAGATCCCGCCCCATCATGTGATCGAGTATGAGGTACTTAGTACCCCTACTCATTTGCTAAAACAGTGTAAAATTTTAATAAAAATGCAAGCAATAAAATACCACAAAATAAAAAAGCTATTTAAATTTTTGTTTTCAAAGCAAACTCCCCCATCCATCCATCCATTTCTCCATACTTTATTTTACTGGAAAATCACTTTGAAAACCCCCGCTAGCATTTCTGGTTTTGACCATTTTAAGTAAGGGTAGATGATACATGTTGTTTCCTGGAATCTATCTGCCCTTAGCTCAGGTATGCAGGCAGGAGGGTGTGCTTAGCTGAGAAAGCCCCTCCTCCTCTCCTGAAAACTCCTGAGCAGCATAAGGCTTAAAAATAGACAATGCTGATTGAGAAAGTGAAGTTCCACTTTAAGGGCACCCCCATGCAATTCCTAACGCCCGCGTTTTTGTGCCTTCCATGATGCCGGAGTCCTATGTGCCTAGATTTGGTGTGATTTAGCAAAACAATCAGGGACTTCTTTTGCACATTTCTCACGTGTAGGGCAACCCATTCCCTTCAATGCAGTTGGGGGGTGGTGAAAACACCCACCTAAGCCACTTTTTTACCCCCCCCCCCCCCCCATTAAACTGCATTAGGCAATGGAAAGCTATGTATGGCTTAAAAAAAATGATCCCCCCATCAAATTTGGTGGCAGTCACCACCTGTCAGGTTCCCCTGAAAAGTGATTCATCATGGATCGCTTTTCAGAGGCACAGCAGTGCCAGCTGCTAGTGTCCATGGGGCCTAAGGGTTCATTAATGCATGCATCTATGAGAGCTATGCTCTCTGAAAAGTGATCCATGATAGATCATATTTCAGAGGCGGTGAGGAGGCACTGCTCCTGCTCACTGGCCACATTAACCCTTAAAATGCAAACCCACCATGGCACAATAGCATGCATTGCATGCTGTGGCAGGGTAGTTATAGCGCGGCCCCGATAAACTTGAATGGGGTGTGTTTGGTGGTAGTATGGCCAGTCGATAGTAACAGGCTGTTTAATTTCCACTACAGCCCAGGAGCAGAGTATCACGCCTGCAGCATGCGCACTGCCCTGAGTGCATCAGTGTAGGTGGGTGGTCAGGGAGCAATAAAACTGTACCTGGTTTTTAGGAGCACCACCCCCCCAATCTATGCGCCCGGCCCCCTAATCTACATGCAGGGCTCCGGACGCATGGATATCAATGGAGTGTTTTTTCTTTTTTTGAAGCACATGATTAGAGCCAGAGGTTTTAATTGGCTTAAAAAAAAGGGTGGGCTCGGGGCGCAGAGGACTGTACCCTGAGCCCACCCAGTTGTGTGACATTAGCAAATTAATATTCGCTATTGTCTTCCTGCTTCTCCTCCCAGCCAATCAGAAAGCGGGTCCTGAGACCCAATTGGCCGGGAGTCCTAAGACTCCCTGGCCAATCGCGTCTCAGGACTTGCTTCCTGTTCACCCGGGAGGAGAAGCAAAGGCAGGGGCTCTTCCCTCTGCAAACTGCAGCAGGTGGAGGGGCAGAGGAGCAGCTTCCAGGAGCCCTACCCTGGATCCAGCACCACCTTCTAAGGTAAGGACATGGCTGGCCGCCTACCCGCCAGACCCATCCAGGTGGGGGGGGGGGAGTTGGGTGCTAGTGCGAGTAAGGGGGCCAGGGGCAGCTTCCAGGAGCCCGAACCAACTCTGATCATGGCCCACAGTCCGATCGCCACCTTCCTGTCTGTCTCCCGTGGGAGGGGGTGGTAGCATACCTCCCAAATGTCCCTGATTTCGAGGGACTGTCCCTGATTTCGAGTGATGTCCCTCTATCCCCCTCATTTGTCCCTCATTTTGGTCTGATCCATATAGTTGTAAGTAAAATGCACTTTTTATCTTTCAGTGCTAAACCTTTCATCCAAATTTTACATTTTAAAAGCCAATATAAAGGAATAGTAGTGGTAAAAAAAAAGCACTTGTGCATTTAATTAACTTTTTTTGGTTAATTCTCCTTTAAGGGGGTGTGGCCGGGGGCGTGTCCTATGCCTACATACGTTTGTTAGTAGGTGTCCCTCATTCCCATCTCAAAATATTGGGAGGTATGTGTCAGTTGTGTGATTGAGGGGGGCAGATTTGTTTGCTGCCCTCCCCCGCCCCCCAAAATATTGAGCACCAGCTGCCACTGATTTTTTCCTTCATTTTAAAAGCAATCCACTCCCCCCCCCCCCCAGTGATTGTTCCAGGGACTCTGTCCGACCGCCTACGGGGATCAGGAAGGAATTTTTGCCCCACTGGTGCATTTGGCTGCTACTGTCAGGGGGTTTTTCGCCTTCCTCTGGAACAACCATAGGTTAGCCTACCCCTACCTCCGGCCTCCTTTCCATTTTTTACGTTATCCTAGGACGACTATTCCAGATCACAGCCAGACTTCTTTTCTAAGCGGAGACCTCCACCTTAAGTAAAGGCAGCTGGAACAGCCAGCAACCGAATACAACAACTCCTTCCGCATCCATATAGGCATCCCCTGATCAACTTGCGCGCTAATAGCCTCAAGCACGGCGGCAAGTCTGATACCTAGCCCCACCTCAGGATCAATACCCTGATCAGGATCATCATCTTAGGCCCATAGTACCATCAACAGCATCCACAAACCATGTGCTACTTCAAATACTCAGCTGAAGTTCTGCACAGACTAAGGAACATCAACACCACATTGCCATCTTCCATACAAAAAATACTTCAAAGAGAACAACTATTAAAAACCGGACGACAAGCAGCTCCCAACCACAGGAAGACATCTACTCGACCACTACAATTAGATTGCGCCTTGATTAACGCCAGGTCTGCAGTCAAACATAGACTGGAAGTACACGACTTCATCATCGAGAACAATGTAGATTGTCTCTTCATCACCGAAAGCTGGTTAACCTCTGACTGCAACACCATCCTCACCGAATTGGTGCCGGAAAACTACAGGATCCTAACCGAACACCGGATAGGGAAAAAAGGAGGAGGCCTAGCAGTGATCTTTAAAGGTCACCTAGATCTCACTAAACCATCATCTCAGAACCCAGTGTCTTTTATGGAAACCCTGACGCTACATTTTCAACCAACACCCCATGACACCACTCATATTCTACTGTGCTACAGACCACCGGGACCAAAGTCCAATCTTCTTTCACCCCTCACGGAATCCTTTGCAATGCACACCCTAAAATTCAAAAATTTCCTGGCACTCGGAGATTTCAACCTTTGGGCAAACGAGCCTAAAGACCCCATCGCGACTGCCTGCATCAATCAACTAGAAGAACTGGGTCTACAGCAACTGATAAAGACTCCCACGCATGGGTCAGGACACACCCTGGACCTCATTTTCAAACAGAACATCGACGTCAACATATGCGACAACATAACTCTGCCATGGACGGATCACCACGCCATCAAATTCAAAATCACTACCAACATCACCAACGCAAAACGGAAACCTGTAACAACGCACTGGACCAGATCGCATAAAAAACTGTACTCCGAAGCCTTCAAAACCACTCTGTCCAAAAAAATATCTACAATAACCTTAAACCACTCTACAGAGGAAACACTCAACTCCCTGAACAAGGCATTACTGCAATCAGCAGACTCGGTAGCACCAAAACGCAGGGCTCTCATCAGGAAGAAAAATGCTGGATGGTTTAATAGCTCCCTCTCCGTACTAAAGCAAGAACGCAGAAGAGCGGAAAGAACATGGAGAAGAAATCCCACCGAGGAAAACCTATTTAACTACAAAGGTCTGACAGAGAATTATCGGAAAGCAATCTTCAAAGCCAAAAAGGACCACTTCTCACATACAATCTCAACGGCCGCAAACCAACCACGGGAACTGTTTAAACTGGTTAATCAATCAATGAATCCGGTGTGCCTAGAACCCCCAGAAAGCGAATCCCAGGATTACTGTGACAAACTGTCGGATTTTTTCATCGATAAAGTCAAAACCATCAGGGAAACAATTTGTCAGAAGAAAACATCCAACCTCAGCCAGCAAATACATAAAGAGGATGTCCGCACCAACATACCGCAACCGCCAAAATTTTCACTATCCCCAATTACCGTAGACACCGCAAAAAACATCATTAATAAACTGCGTGACAGTACCTCACCTATTGACATCATCCCCACAAAACTACTGAAAGAATGCTCCGACATCGTGGCTCCAACCATAACCCACCTCATAAACCGATCATTCCACGAAGGGATTGTTCCCAGCATCCTCAAACAAGGCATCGTCAAACCTCTACTCAAGAAACCAAACCTGGACCCTCAGGATCCAAACAACCGTAGGCCAATTACAAGCCTCAACACCATTTCTAAGATCATGGAGAAAGCTGTAGTACATCAGCTACAACTTCACCTGGATACTCACAAACTCCTGGACCCGCTGCAATCAGGCTTCCGCCCGGGTCATGGAACAGAAACAGCTCTCCTCAAGATTTGGGATGACGCCCTCGAAGCGGCAGATGACGGAGAGCCGTGTCTCCTCGTACTGCTAGACCTAAGTGCAGCGTTTGATACAGTAGATCACAATACTCTACTCGTCCGCCTCACAGAAGTAGCCGGAGTCCAAGACATAGATCTCCATTGGTTCGCGTCCTTCCTAGGAAATCGGTCACAGACAGTGAAACTAGGAAAATTCCTCTCCGAAACTCGGGCAGTCACCTGCGGAGTCCCTCAAGGCTCTCCGTTGTCACCCGTTCTCTTCAACATTTACATTCGCCCACTCCTTCAAATCATCAGATGCTCAGATCTCTGCTTCCACTCTTACGCTGACGACACGCAACTTTATTTCCGGATCAATGGAAAAAAAGATCACCAACAACAACTTGAAAACTGCCTCAAATCAATAGAGGACTGGATGACCACCAACTCCCTCCAGCTGAACCAATCAAAGACAGAGCTTCTTATCTTACACCCAAATCATAAGCCCGCAACCAAAACCTCCTGGTCTCCACCAACCGTCTTTGGGCAGACTATCTCCCCAAAGACCAAAGCGAAGAGTCTCGGGGTTATTTTAGACGCACAAATGTCAATGGATGCGCAAATAGGAGCAGTAGTCAGTCGATCTCACCATCTGCTGCGCATGCTTCGCAGACTCATCCCTTTTATCCCAAAGAATGACAAAGCAGTGGTAGTTGGAACAATCATTAATTCACGACTGGACTACGCAAACTCGCTTTACATAGGATTACCACAATATCAACTTGCGCGATTACAACTGATCCAAAACACGGCGGCAAGGCTGATAACAGGAAAAAAACCCTGGGAATCCATTTCTCCTTCACTGAGGAGCTTACATTGGCTAACCGTAAAAAATCGGATCACGTTCAAGACCCTTTGCCTCACCCACAAATGCGTGCATAGAGAAGCTCCGCAATACCTAATGGAGAAAATAAATCATTACACACCAAACCGCAGTCTTCGATCAGCCAACAAAAACCTCCTCCTCGTGCCCAAAGCCCGGTATAAATCCAAGGGGGATCGGAGATTCGCTGTCCAAGGGCCTCGGCTATGGAATGCTCTACCAATAAACATCCGCCTGGAAGAAAATCACCTGGCTTTTAGGAAAAAACTCAAGACCTTCCTCTTTTAGCAGATGATCAAAGCTCGCCACAGCGCCTAGAGGCGATTCAGTTCGCATTGTGCGCTATATAAGTATTTCATTCATTCATTCATTCATTAACTCACTTCCTGTCCTAGGGTGCCAACCGTACCGAGCAGCATTGTCACCCCCGTACAGGAAGTGTGTTAGGACTATAAAACTGGGGGAAGATTTACTAAAACTGGAGCACTCAGAATCTGGTGCAGCTGGGCATGGCAGCCAATCAGCTTCAAATTCAGTTTGTTCAATAAGAGCCGGTTCACACAGGGGCAACTCAGATCCGACTTCAGGTCGCCCCTAGTCACCTCAGGTCGCGCTACATGTAAAAATCAATGTAAGTGAATGAGAGCCGTCTTAATGCACACTACTGAAGTCGCTCCGACTTCAGAAAAGGTTCCTGTACTACTTCTATCTGACTTGTAGGCGACTGGTACCCGTTGATTTCAATGGAAGTCGCCTCCAAGTCGGATCTCCGTCTATATGGAGGCCACTCTTACAGAATTATCAGCTCGAGAGAGGGAACTCCACGCCAAATTTATTTTAAAAAATTGGCGTGGGTTCCCCCTCCGGGAGCATACCAGGCCCTTAGGTCTGTTATGGATTTTAAGGGGAACCCCCTACGCCGAAAAAACGGCAGATCCATACCAGACCCTTATCTGAGCACGAAGCCTGGCCGGTCAGGAAGGGGATGGGGACGAGCGAGCACGCCCTCCCCCTCCTGGACCATACCAGGCCGTGTGCCCTCAACATGGGAGGGTTGGTGCTTTGGGGAAGGGGGCGCCCTGCGGCCCCCCCACCCCAAAGCACCTTGTCCCCATGTTGATGAGGACAAGGGCCTCTTCCCAACAACCCTGGCCGTTGGTTGTCGGGGTCTGCGGGCGGGGGGTTAATCGGAATCCAGGAGCCCCCTTTAATAAGGGGGCCCCCAGATCCCAGCCCCCCACCCTATGTGAATGAGTAAGGGGTACATCGTACCCCTACCCATTCACCTGGGGGAAAAAATGTCAATAAAAAAACACTACACAAGTTTTAAAAGTCCTTTATTAAGCAGCTCCGGGGGTCTTCTTCTGACGACTTCTCCGCTCTGTTCGGCCTCTTCTCCCGGTGTCCGGCCTCTTCTCCTGGTGTCCGGCCTCTTCTCCCGGTGTCCAGCGTCTTCTCCCGCTCTCCGGCGTCTTCTCCCGGGCTCCTCCACTGTCTTCTTGCAGCTCTTTTACTAGCGGAGGAGCCCGGTCCCCTCCGCCCTCTGTCCTTCTTCTCTCTTCTTTCTTCTTCCGATGTTGACCCGGCGCTGTCTTCCGCTGTACTGGCTTGTGCGACGTGCGCGGTGACTTATATATGTATGGGGCGTGGTCACCGGATGATGTCACACGGTGACCCCGCCCCTTTATGACGTCACAGTCCTGCGCACGTCGCACAAGCCAGTACAGCGGAAGACAGCGCCGGGTCAACATCGGAAGAAGAAAGAAGAGAGAAGGACAGAGGGCGGAGGAGACCGGGCTCCTCCGCTAGTAAAAGAGCTGCAAGAAGACAGCGGAGGAGCCCGGGAGAAGACGCCGGAGAGCGGGAGAAGAGGCCTGACACCGGGAGAAGAGGCCGAACAGAGCGGAGAAGTCGTCAGAAGACCCCCGACTTCGGAAGAAGACCCCCGGAGCTGCTTAATAAGGGACTTTTGTGAAATTTGTGTTGTGTTTTTTATTGACATTTTTTTCTCCCAGGTGAATGGGTAGGGGTACGATTTACCCCTTACTCATCCACATAGGGTGGGGGGCCGGGATCTGGGGGCCCCCTTATTAAAGGGGGCTCCCGGATTCCGATAAGCCCCCCGCCCGCAGACCCCGACAACCAACGGCCAGGGTTGTCGGGAAGAGGACCTTGTCCTCATCAACATGGGGACAAGGTGCTTTGGGGTGGGGGGGCCGCAGGGCACCCCCCTTCCCCAAAGTACCAACCCCCCCATGTTGAGGGCACGCGGCCTGGTACGGTCCAGGAGGGGGGGGGGGGCGGTCGCTCGTCCCCACCCTCTTCCTGACCGGCCAGGCTTCGTGCTCGGAAAAGGGTCTGGTATGGATCTGGGGGGATCCCCACGCCATTTTTTTCGGCGTACGGGGTTCCCCTTAAAATCCATACCAGACCTAAGGGCCTGGTATGCTCCCGGAGGGGGAACCCACGCCAAATTTTTAAAATAAATTTGCCGTGGAGTTCCCTCTCAAGAGCTGATAATTCTGTGAGAGTCGCCTCCATATAGATGGAGACCCGACTTGGAGGCGACTTCCATTGAAATCAACGGGTACCAGTCGCCTACAAGTCAGATACAAGTAGTACAGGAACCTTTTCTGAAGTCGGAGCGACTTCAGTAGTGTGCATTAAGACGGCTCTCATTCACTTACATTGATTTTTACATGTAGCGCGACCTAAGGCGACTAGGGGCGACCTGAAGTCGGATCTGAGTTTCCCCTGTGTGAACCGGTGTTCTGCCCAATTGAGTCCGACCATCGATATGTGTCCGTTCCGTACTGCGCATGCGCAGTACGGAGCAGACGAAGCTTCGGAAAATCTCCGAAGCTGAACGGCGCCTGCGCCGTGAGTGGAGGAGGTAGCCCCACTATCCAAGCGGACATAGGGTTTAGAATTTTAGAGGGCCCCTCGCGGGCGAGCTTCGCTCGCCATGCTTCGGGCTCGGCCTCGCTGCGCTCGGCCTCGCTTCGCTCGGCTCTTTTTTATTCTAACTCTATGTCCACTTGGATAGTGGGGATAGAACCTGGACTCACGGCGCAGGCGCCGTTCGTCCTCGGCAATTTTCGGAATCTGTGCTCCTGTGTACTGCGCATGCGCAGTACGCAGAGGACAGCATCTGATGGAGGACCCTATTTTACAAGACACCGGCTCTTAGGCTTTGACAACAAAACCCGGAAGCTAACTGATAACAGTCCAGAGACAGAAAGTGCTGGACTTTATCGGCTTACAAGATTTATGGTTGGATGAACAGCTATTTGTTTGCGCTTGTTGGACTGATATAACCAGTTCAGGAATTTTTTTTATTTATTTAATTTTTTGCTATTCAGCACTGCGCTACTTTGACTTGTAATTGTACAGTCATGCGACACTGTACCCAAATAACACTTATATATTTTTGTTCACACAAATAGAGCTTTCTTTTGGTGGTATTTGATCACCACTGCATTTTGAATTATTTTTATTTTTTTGCTAAATAAATGAAAAAAGACCGATCATTTTTACTTTCTGCTATAAAACATACAGTGCCTTGAAAAAGTATTCATACCCCTTCAAATTTTTCACATTTTGTCATGTTACAACCAAAATTTTATTTTATTGGGATTTTATGTAATAGACCAACACAAAGCGGCACATAATTTTGAAGTGGAAAATTGTAAATAGTTTTCAACATTTTTTTACAAATAAATATGTGAAAAGTGTGGGGGGACATTTGTATAGCGCCCCCCGGAGTCAATACTTTGTAGAACCTCCTTTCACTGCAATTACAGCTGCAAGTCTTTTTGGGTATGTCTCTACCAGATTTGCACATCTAGAGAGGACATTTCTGCCCATTCTTCTCTGCAAAATATCTCAAGCTCTGTCAGATTGGATGCAGTGTCTGTGAACAGCAATTTTCAAGTCTTTCCACAGATTCTCAATTGGATTTAGGTCTGGACTGTGACTGGGCCATTCTAACACATGAATATGCTTTGATCTAAACCATTCCATTGTAGCTCTGGCTGTATGTTTAGGGTCATTGTTCTGCTGGAAGGTGAACCTCCACCCCGGTCTCAAGTCTTTTTCAGACAGGTTGTCTTCTAAGATTGTCCTGTATTTGGCTCCATTCATCTTCCCACCAACTCTGACCAGTTTCCTTGTCCCTGCTGAAGAAAAGCATCCCCACCACATGATTCTGCCACCACCATGGGGATGGTGTGTTCAGGGTGATGTGCAGTGTTAAATTTCTGCCACACATAGCGTTTTGCTTTTAGGTAAAAAATGTCAATTTTGGTCTCATTTGACCAGAGCACCTTCTTCCACATGTTTGCTGTGTCCCCCACATGGCTTCTCACAAACTACAAACAGGACTTCCTATGGCTTTCTTTCACCAATGGCTTCTATTAAGGCAAGATTTGTGGAATACATGACTTATGTCCGGTCGTGTGTACCGTGTACACATGACCAGACTTTCCAGCAGGCTAGGTCCAACAGTCTTCCTGAAGGACTTTCGGCGGAGTTCCAACTGACTTTCCGAATGAACGGACTTGGCCACACACAATCACACCAAAGTCCGACGGATTCAACCGCGATGACGTACGACCGGACTAGAATAAGGAAGTTCATAGCCAGTAGCCAATAGCTGCCCTAGCATCGGTTTTCGTCTGTCGGACTAGCATACAGACGAGCGGATTTCTCCATAGGAACTGGGTCCGGCAGAGTTCCGGAAGAAAAATTTGAAACAAGTTCTATTTCTAAAGTCTGTCAGATTTTTGGACAGCAAAGGTCCAATGGAGTCCACATAAGATTGAATTGTCTGACGTATTCGTTCCGTCGGACCTTTGCTGTCGAAAAGTCCGGACATGTGTACACTGCATAATAGTTGTCCTGTGGATAGATTCTCCCACCTGAGCTGTGGATCTCTGCAGCTCCTCCAGAATTTCCATGGGCCTCTTGGCTGCTTCTCTGATGAATGCTCTCCTTGCCCGGCCGGTCAGTTTAGGTGGACGGCCATGTCTTGGTAGGTTTGCAGTTGTGCCATACTCTTTCCATTTTCGGATGATGGATTGAACAGAGCTCCGTGAGATGTTCAAAGTTTGGGATATTTTATTATAACCTAACCCTGCTTTAAACTTCTCCACAACTTTATCCCTGACCTGTCTGGTGTATTCCTTGGCCTTCATGAGGCTTTTTGTTCACTAAGGTTCTCTAACAAACCTCAGAGGGCTTCACAGAACAGCTGTATATATACTGAGATTAAATTACACACAGGTGGACTCTATTTACTAATTAGGTGACTTCTAAGGGCAATCAGTTCCACTAGATTTTAGTTAGGGGGTATCAGGAGTAAAGGGGGCTGAATACAAATGCACGCCACACTTTTCACATATTTATTTGTAAAAAAAAAACACCATTTATCATTTTCCTTCCACTTCACAATTATGTGCCACTTTGTGTTGGTCTATCACATAAAATCCCAATAAAATACATTTATGTTTTTGGTTGTAACATGACAAAAATATTGAACATTTCAAGGGGTATGAATACTTTTTCAAGCCACTGTATCCAAAAAAAATGTCTTTCCTGTTTAATGTTGCCCCTGCGTGGGCAAGCCATGGATTGTTATGATTCCTCCTCCTGGGCCCCTCTGTTCACCTCATGGGGCCTGGGAAAATGTAATTATATACCCCCCCAAAGCAAGTAGGAACGGTGGTTTAGTTTAGCAACAAGGGCTAGTGGTCATTTTTTTTCATAGGCAGAAATGAACTATAAAGCTGCCTGGGCCCCCCTGTTGAGCTGATGGGGCCGGGGCCAGGGGCCCAGTACAACATGACCAGTTGTACTGCCTTGTACTGCCTTATCAGCGGCCCTGCCAAAGGAAACAACTTCTATGGAGGATGGGCAGAGCCGGCACTACCATAAGGTGGCTTAAGCAGCTGCCTTTAGGGTGCCAGGATAGGCGGGCGGTAAAACCTGAATCCCCAGCCGCTTGCTGGGGATTTGGATTCTTACAGTGCTGCAGACATGTTTTTTTTCTGCACACTTCCAGCCGCTATAGGGACCGGCAGTGTGTGTACTTTAGAATAAAGAGATGGAGCTACCACCGCTCCAGGTAGGTCTGCTGAAACAAAAAGGTTTTTCCTCCAGGAAATGAAGAGCCCCAGTTGCCGGCTAATGCATATAGCAAATCAAGGTGAGTATAAATTTGTGGACAGCCGCACTCCAAATTAAATTTCTCATGCCTTTATTAGAACATCAGGATCACACTGTACATGTCCCAGCACAGTAATACAGAACCAAAAACAGCTGACGCGTTTCACACTAAACGTAGTGCTTACTCATAGCTCTCTGAAACGCGTCAGCTGTTTCTGATTCTGTATTACTGTGCTGTGACATGTACAGTGTGATCCTGATGTTCTAATAAAGGCATGAGAAATTTCATTTGGAGTGTGGCTGTCCAGAATTTTCTACTCACCTTGATTTGTCTGCTTTTATGTGGAAGTAATACAATCAGCGGTGACCCCGCCTATCACTTCCACCACCACTGTAATGTTACGCTTTCCCTAGGCTACCGCCCCCCACCACGCAACCTCCCGCCATGTTCACTGGGCTCCACTGTTCCATCTGCAGGCCCAGTAGTCTCATGACGGGTGTTGCTAATAAGGGCAGCGAGAGCTCAGAGGACTTCTGTCCGCTCAGCCTCCTTCCTGTGCACAGACCGGGAAGTGACGTGTGTGCGACGTCACTTCCTGCACTGGAGCTGTCATTCTCCTGCTGGGGGAAGCAGCTGATGGAGCACAGTCTGTGTTCCATCAGCTGCAGAGGATTAGAGAGGAGACATCCAGGGTCTAATAGACCCTGCGTGTCTCCATAAAGAGAAGCTGTCACCTACTGTATATGCTATCACATAGAGGGCTATTGATCCTTTATGTCAGTGGTCATCAGCCCTGTCCTCAGTTTACCAAAAAAAAAAAAAAAGCAGGTAATAAATTGCATTTATGTGCCCAGAAAATAACTTTATTATATTTTTACTGACAATCAGTTGTGCTTATGTTGTGTAACATAAAAAAATTAGAACTACCAACATTATTCTCTAGGACAGGGATATGCAATTAGCGGACCTCCAGCTGTTGCAAAACTACAAGTCCCATCATGCCTCTGCCTTTGGGTGTCATGTTTGTGGCTGTCAGAGTCTTGATATGCCTCATGGGAATTGTAGTTCTGCAACAGCTGGAGGTGCGCTAATTGCACATCCCTGCTCTAGGGTGTAATATGTTGGGGGGTTTTAAGTAATCTTTAGGCCCAAAAACATTTAAACAAAAAATAAATAAAAAAAATGGCTCCAGGACTGCCATTGTGGAAGGACTGGGGCTGCAAAATGCATCTTCGCCTAAGTGGACCAAAATACTTGCAGCGCCCCGGGGGGGGAGGGACAACTGAAATCAGTGCAGGGGGGGAGGGGAGCACGGCCATCACCATAATCTCCCCCAAGATCCAGCCATGCCACATATATATTTTCCACTACTACTACTATTCAGTAGGCATGGCCACATCTCCCAGGAGAGGAGAAACAGAAAGGGGGGGGATTGCTGAAGTTGTAACCGTCCCCTCTAAACTTTAAAACTGCAAAAGGACCATAAAAGGGACCTACATGATAGAAGTGCCCCTGCTGGAAAACACTAAAGGAGGGAGGAAAGAAATAACAGCTGGTTCGCGATTAGCCTAAGTTTCCACTATTGCGACCTGAAAGTCGCACGTTTTTTCTGCAATTTTGATGCAACTTGAAGCAATGCCGGTGTATTCTTTAGGTCTATGAACCTCAAGGTGCATCAAAGTGGGACCAAAATTAGTGCAGGGACTACTTAGAAGTCGCTGCGACTTGGAGTTGCACAGCTGTGAACAGTACTCACTGGAAACCATTGGGGTACGACTTGTCATGCGACTTTGTAGTCCCAAGTCACATGACAAGTCGCACTAGTGGAAACTGAGCCTTGTGGAAATATTTGTTAATTATTTAGCCTCTCCTATACTTCTCCTTTAACCACTTCAGCCCCGGAAGATTTGGCTGCTGAATGACCGGGCCATTTTTTTTGCGATTCGACACTACGCCGATTTAACTGACAATTGCGCGGTCATGTGGCGTTGCACCCAAACAAAATTGACGTCCTTTTTTTTCCCCACAAATAGAGCTTTCTTTTGGTGGTAGTTGATCATCTCTGCGTTTTTTATTTTTTGCGCTATAAACAAAAAAAAGAGCGATAATTTTGAAAAAAACACAATATTTTGTACTTTTTGCTATCATAAATACCCCCATTTAAAAAAATAAATAAATAAATACATTTCTCCATTTAGGTCGATATGTATTCTAAATATTTTTGGTAATAACCATCTATTTGCGTATATTGATTGGTTTGCACAAAAGTTATAGTGTCTACAAAATAGGAAATAGATTTATGGCATTTAATATTACTATTTTTTTTTTTACTAGTAATGGCGGCGATCTGCGATTTTTATCGGCACTGCGACATTAAGGTGGATACATCGGATACTTTTGACACATTTTTGGGACCATTGTCATTTATACAGCTTTAAAAAATGCACTGATTACTGTAGAAATGTCACTGGCAGGGAAGGGGCTAACACTAGGGGGCGATCAAGGGGTTACCTGTGTTCCCTGACTGTGTTCTTACTGTAGGGGGAGGGGACTGACCTAGAGGAAGTGACGGATCGTGATTCCTAGCTATTAGGAACTCGCGATCTGTCTCTGCTCACAGAACATAGATATGTGTGTTTACACATATACACGTCCCTGTTCTGCCTCTTGTGTCCACGATCGCTTCCGGCTGGCGGTCATCACGGCCGTTGGTCATGAGCAGCAGCAACCCCGCAATGCAGCGTGCGCGCCTGCTATCCCGCTTAAAGGGGAAGGGAAGGGGATCACCGCTCCAGGTGGAAATGTGGGTCTAAAACCCTCCTCGGAACTGGAACCTGGTGCTGGCTAAGCATATAGCAACATGAGGCAAAAAGGAAGTTCTGTACAGCTGCATTTCTGCTTCCTTACATAAGAGAAACATTGTAACAAAATCAATACAAGGTGACTGTCTGCTTTTCACTTATCTTCTCCTACACCCAGATCTGTCTTTGGCCTCACTCGGCTCCTCTGAACGCCATTCTCCTGACAAGAGAAAAGCAGCGTTAACCGCTTGCCGACCAGCCGCCGGCATTATACTGCGGCAGGTCGGCACGATCCCGCGAACCATCGTAGCTATACGCCAGTCCCTTTAAGTGGGATGAGGCAAAAAAATGAAGTTCTGGACAGCTGCACACCAGAATATCGCCGTTATTTGTAAAAAGTTCAACAGATACAAGCCACAGCAAAAAAAAAAAAAAAAATGGGACAAACCAGATGACGTATTTCACACTTAACAGTGCTTAGTCCTAGCCATGACTAAGCACTGTTAAGTGTGAAACGCGTCAGTCGCCTGTCACATTTTTTTGCTGTGGCTTGTATCTGTTGGACTTTTTACAAATAAAGGCGGTATTCTGGTGTGCAGCTGTCCAGAACTTCATTTTTTGCCTCATCCCGCTTAAAGGGACTGACGTATAGCTACGATGGTTCGTGGGATTGTGCCGACCTGCCGCAGTATAATGCCGGCGGATGGTCGGCAAGCAGTTAAAGCGGGAGTCCGCCGTTTTTTTTTTTAAAGCCAGCAGCTACAAATACTGCAGCTGCTGACTTTTAAAATAATGACACTTACCCGCCCAGCGCGCCCACGATGTCGGCACCCGAAGCCGATCTCTCGATCGTCTCTCGGGTGCTGCCGCCGCCATCTTGGGTATTGGAATCAGGAAGTGGAGCCTTGCGGCTTCATTTCCCAGTTCCCTACTGCGCATGCCCGAGTCGCGCTGTGCAATAAGGATGGTCCCCGCTGTCTCTGGGATCCGTGTGTTTCCCAGCAGACAGCGGGGGACCTTTGGAAAGGGGTGTAGATTCTGCGGAAAGGGGTGTACCTTCTGCAGATATCTATGCCGGAAGTGGGTGCAGATACCTGTACTGTACAGGTACCTGCACCCCCCTGAAAGGCGCCAATTGTGGCACCAGAGGGGGGGGGGGGGTTCCAATGAGCGGAAGCTCCACTTTAGGGTGGACCTCCGCTTTAACGCTGCTTTTCTCTTGTCAGGAGAATGGCGTTCAGAGGAGCCGAGTGAGGCCAAAGACAGATCTGGGTGTAGGAGAAGATAAGTGAAAAGCAGACAGTCACCTTGTATTGATTTTGTTACAAGGTTTCTCTTATGTAAGGAAGCAGAAATGAAACAATCAAGAATTACTATTCATAGATACATGGAGAAGAGACTTTCTTGTTTTAGGAGGAACACGAAACTCTGCAGATAACATTATGGGCAGACAAGGACTACGGAGTGAAAGTGACCTATGAGAGCAGAACCCCAAAAACATCACAACCTCAGACAAACGAATACATACAGAGCATCCGGAAAGCATTCACAGAGCTTCACTTTTTCCACATTTTGTTGTGTTACAGCCTTATTCCAAAATGGATTAAATTCATTATTTTCCTCAAACTTCTACAAACAATACCCCATAATGACAACGTGAAAGAAGTTTGTTTGCAAATTTATTAAAAATAAAATACAAGAAAAAATCCCATGTACATAAGTATCACAGCCTTTGCTCAATACTGAAGCCCTTTTGGCAACAATTACAGCCTTAAGTCTTGTTGAGTATGATGCTACAAGCTCGGCACAACTATTTTTGGGCAGTTTCTTCCATTCTTCTCTGCAGGACCTCTCAAGCTCCATCAGGATGGATAGGGAGTGTTGGTGCACAGCCATCTTCAGATCTCTCCAGAGATGTTCAATCAGGTTCAAGTCTGGGCTCCGGCTGGGCCACTCAAGGACATTCACAGAGTTGTCCCAGAGCCACTCCTTTGTTATCTTGGCTGTGTGCTTAAGGTCGTTGTCCTGTTGGATGATGAACCTTCACCCCAGTTTGAGATCCAGAACACTCTGGAGAAGGTTTTCCTTAAAGGGGTTGTAAACCCTTGTTTTTTTCACCTTAAAACGGAGGTCCACCCTAAAGTGGAACTTCCGCTCATTGGAACCCTCCCCCCCCTCCGGCGCCACAATTGGCACCTTTCAGGGGGGAGGGGGGTGCAGGTACCTGTGCAGTACAGGTATCTGCACCAACTTCCGGCGTAGATTCTGCAGAAGCTACGCCCCTCTCCGTAGAATCTACGCCCCTTTCCGAAAGTCCCCCGCTGCCTGCTGGGAAACAAACGGATCCCAGAGACAGCGGGGACCATCCTTATTGCGCAGCGCGACTCACGCATGCGCAGTAGGGAACCGGGAAATGAAGCCGCAAGGCTCCACTTCCTGATTCCCATACCCAAGATGGCGGCGGCAGCACCCGAGAGACGATCGAGAGATCGGCTTCGGGTGCCGACATCGTGGGCGCGCTGGGCGGGTGAGTATCATTATTTTAAAAGTCAGCAGCTGCAGTATTTGTAGCTGCTGGCTTTAAAAAAAAAAAAATGGCGGACTCCCGCTTTAATGCATCCTGTGCATTAGGGCTAAAGAACACCTGGCAGTGATCGCCCCCCCCCCCCATTTTACTTACCCAAGTCCCTTCATCTCCTTGGCGGGGACACGCTGTCCCTCTCTCCATGGGGTCCTTGCTCTTGAGTGGATAGATTGATAGCAGCGCTGCCATTGGCTCCCGCTGCTGTCAATCAAATCCAATAACGCGGGCGCCAGGGGGCGGGGCTGAGTCCGGCATTCGTGTCTGTGGACGCAAAGGCTCGACTTGCGCCCGCAAGTTCACCCCCTCGGGAGAGCGCTTCTCCTGGGGGGTTGGGGGGATGATCCATCGGGGGAGCCCAGAAGAAGATGTTTGGGGCCACTCTGTGCAAAACGAGCTGCACAGTGGAGGTATGACATGTTTGCTAATTTTAAAAAAACGATCCTTTACAATCACTTTCAGGATGTCTCTGTACATTCATCTTTCCTTCGATCCTGACTAGTCTCCCAGTTCCTGCTGCTGAAAAACATCCCTACAGCATGATGCTGCCTAGTTTCCTCCAGACAGGACGCTTGCCATTTAGGCCAAAGAGCTCAATCTTTGTTTCATCAGACCAGAGTGCCCTTTGGCAAACTCCGGGCAGGCTGTGTGCCTTTTCCAGAGGATTGACTTCCATCTGGCCCCTCTTCTATACCGGCCTGATTGGTAGAGTGCTTCATAGATGGTTGTTCTCCTCTCTCCACAGAGAAAGACTGGAGATCTGTCAGAGTGACCATCGGGTTCTTGAGTCACCTCCCTGACTAAGGCCCTTCTCCCCCGATAGCTCAGTTTGGCCGGGCGGCCCACTCTAGGAAGAGCTCTGGTGGTTCCAAACTTCTTCCATTTATGGATGATGGAGGCCACTGTGCTCATTGGGACCTTCAAAGCTGCAGAAAATTTTCTGTACCCTTCCCCAGATCTGTGCCTCCATACAATCCTGTCTCGTAAGTCTACAGACAATTGTAGGCGTGGCTTGGTTTGTGCTCTGACATGCACTGTTAACTGCGGGACCTTATATAGACAGGTGTGTGGCCTTTCCAAATCATGTCCAATCAACTGAATTTACCACAGGTGGACTCCAATCGAGTTGTAGAAACATCTGGGAATACTTATGTACATGGGATTTCTTCGTTTTTTTATTCTCAATAAATTTGTAATGATTTCAAACAAACTTCTTTCACGTTGTCATTATGGGGTATTGTTTGTAGAATTTCGAGGAAAATAATGAATTTAATCTATTTTGGAATAAGGCTGTAAAATAACAAAATGTGGAAAAAGTGAAGCGCTGTGAATACTTTCCGGATGCACTGTGCATACTGTGCAAGAAGTGGAATGGCTGCACACTCCACTGAAACGCCAAATCCTTTATTGCAAAAGTCAAAAGCTCAATTTAACAACATCACAGCACAGAGCGCACAGATAGGTTGGAGGGCTGACATGTTTCACGCAAACCAGCACTTAATCACTTCAGCCCCAGAAGATTTGGCTGCTCAATGACCGGGCCATTTTTTGCGATGCAGCACTGCGTCACTTTAACTGACAATTGCGCGGTCGTGCGACGCTGTACCCAAACAAAATTGACGTCCTTTTTTCCCCCACAAATAGAGCTTTCTTTTTGGTGGTATTTGATCACCTCTGCTGTTTTTATTTTATAAACAAAAAAATAGCAACAATTTTGAAAAAAAAACACGTCTTTTACTTTTTGCTATAATAAATATCTCACATTTTTTTTCAAAAATTTTTTTTTTTTTACCCTCAGTTTAGGCCAATATGTATTTTTCTACATATTTTTGGTAAAAAAAAAAAAAAAAAAATCGCAATAAGCGTATATTAGTGGTTTGTGGAAAAGATATGGCGTCTGCAAAATAGGTAATAGATTTATGGCATTTTTAGTATTATTATTTTTTAATAATATTTAAGTTATAGCGTCTACAAACTATGGGAAAGATTTATGGCATTTTTATGGCATTTTTTAATTTTTTTTTACTAGAAATGGCGCTGATCTGTGATTTTTATTGGAAACTGCGATATTGCGGCAGAAAAATTGGACACTTTTGACACATTTTTGGGACCATTAACAACTATACAGCGATCAGTGCTATAAAAATGCACTGATTACTGTTTAAATGTCACTGGCAGGGAGGGGCTAACACTAGGGGTTAACTGTGTTCCCTAGGTGTGTTCTAACTGTGTGGGGGGATGGGACTGACCAGGGCAAGAGGGAGATCGGTGTTTATACTTTGTATGAACACACGACCTGTCTCCTCTCCCCTGAAAGAACCTGGATTTTTACAGATGCAGATCCCGGTTCTCACTCTGTCACGAGCGATCGCTGGTGCCCGGCGGTCACTGTGCCCGCTGGGAACTCGCATCGGCTCCGGGCACACGCTGTGGGTGTGCGCGCACCCCTAGTGGCCAAAAGGCGAAGCAACGAAAGGTAATGTTGTTTCGCCCAGCCGTGCCATTCTGCTGCAGTAAAACTGCGGCGGCTGGTCGGCAAGCAACTGATCAAGTGCGGGTTTGCGTGAAACACGTCAACCCTCCAACCTATCTGTGCTCTTTGTGTTGTGATAT